>NW_005871070.1:2411891-2419568 GCF_000147115.1 Myotis lucifugus | reverse complement strand
AAATCTAAGTGCATCAGGAGCTTAGAGAGATGAGCAGAGCTCTGGAGTTGCTTTTGTTCTAGGACATTTGTCAGGTAACTGAGTTTTCATTTGTAGATCTCTCAGGGTGAGAGGAAATAAAAATCAAAGCTCAGGTCCTGCAAAGTGAGGAGACTAATTGAAAAGATTTCTACATTAAACTCTTTTCTCAAAGGGATATATCTCAGGAAAAGAGTGAATTAGAAATAAACTCACCTGATACTTCAGGAGACTAAGTCTATTTTTAGTTTTTGTTGAGCAGCTTAGGGGAGAATGTTTCTGAGAAGGAGTAACCATAAGATGTCCTCTGAGTAAATCTGAAGACCAAATTCCCATCACTTTTTAAAATGGTACCCTAGCAAGAACCAGAAGTAGTAAAATGTAGAAACAGATCTTCAAAGACTTCACGTAGTGAATCACTGTACATAAATGATAAAACATTCATTCTTACTATATTTAAAAAAGTAAAGAAAAAGTGGGATAAAATTTGAAAGAAAAAAATATCAAAATGTGCCTTAGCAAATTAAAAAATAATTGAATATATTTGCATATGACATGATATTGTACATAGAAAACCCTAAAGACTCCACCAAAATAATACTAGATTTAATAAATGAATTAGGCAAAGTAGCAGGACACAAAATTAACATCTGAAAACTGACGGCATTTTTATACATCAATAATGAACTCTCAAAAAGAGAAACTAAAAAAAAAATCCCATTTACCATTGCAACAACAAAAAATAAAATACTTAGGAATAAACTTAACCAAGTAGGTAAAATACCTATACTTGGAAAACTACAGGACACTGAAAAAGAAACAGAGGAAGATACAAACAAGTGGAAGAATATACTATGTTCATCTACTGGAAGAATTAACATCATTAAAATGCCATTTTGGCTCAGTGGATAGAGTGTCAGCCTTTAGACTAAAGGGTCCTGAGTTGGATTCTGGTCAAGAGCACACGTCCAGGTTGCGGGCTCAATCCCCAGTAAGGGGCATGCAGGAGGCAGCCAATCAATGATTCTTTCTCATCACTGATGTTTCTCTCTCTCTCTCTCTCTCTCTCTCTCTCTCTCTCTCTCTCCCTTCCTCTTTAAAAATCAATAAAAAATATATTAAAATGTCCATGCAATCAATAGATTCAACACAATTCCTATTAAAATACCAACAACATATTTCATAGAACTAGAACAAATATTCCAAAAATTTATATGGAACCAAAAAATAGCCCCAGAAAGCTTGAGAAAAAGAAACAAAGTTGGAGGGATCACTATACTGGATATCAACTATACTACAAAGACATTATAATCAAAACATCCTGGTACTAGCACAAGAACAGGCATATAGATCAAAGGAACAGAACAGAGACCCCAGAAATCAACCCAGTCATTATGGTCAATTAATATTTGACAAAGAAAGCAAGAACATACAATGGAGTAAAGACAATCTCTTCAATAAATGGTGTTGGGAAAATTGGATAAATACATGTAAAAAATGAAACTAGACCACCAACTTACTCCATACACAAGAATGAATTCAAAATGGATAAAAGGCTTAAATGTGAGTCACAGAACCATAAAAATCCTGGAAGAAAGCATAGGCAATAAAATCTCAGACATCTCACATAGCAGAATTTTTGCTAATACATCTCCTAGGGAAAGAGAAACAAATAAAAAATAAACAAGTAGGACTACATCAAACTAAAAAAGCTTCTTCCCAGCAAAAGAAATCATCTTCAAAATGCAAAGGGAACCCATAGTATGGGAGAACTTATTTGCCAATGACACATCTGATAAGGGGTTAATTTCCAAAATATGCAAAGAATTTATACAACTCAACAAGAAGAAGACAAACAATCCAATTAAAAAATGGGCAAAGGACCTAAATAGACACTTCTCCAAAGAGGGCATACAGATGGCCAAAAGACATATCAAAAAATGCTCAACATCACCAATCATCAGAGAGATGTAAATTAAAACCACAATGAGGTCTGGAGAAAAGGGAATCTTAGTACACTGCTGGTGGGAATGCAGACTGGTGCAGCCACTGTGAAAAACAGTATGGAGGTTCCTCAAAAAATCAAAAATGGAACTGCCTTTTGACTCAGTGACCTCCTTCTAGGAATATATCTTAAGAATCCCGAAAGACGAATCAAAAAGTGTATATGCACCCCTACGTTCATAGCAGCATTATTCACAATAGCTAAGTTATGGAAACAGACCAAGTGCCCATCAGTAGATGAATGGATAAAAAAGCTGATACAATGGAATACTATATGGCCATAAAAAGGAAGGAACTCTTACCCTTTGAGACAGCATGGATAGACCTGGAGATTATTATGTTAAATGAAATAAGCCAATCTGAGAAAGACTAATATCACATGATGTCACTTACATGTGAAATCTATGGAATAAAATAGGACCATAGACATGGAAGCATGAAACAGACTGACAGATCTCAGAGGATAGATGGGAAGGAGACCAAGGAAGAGATTAATCAAAGAATGTATCTGCACATATGTATAGTCCATGGACACAGACAATAGACAGGTGAAGGCCTGGGGTGTGTGGGAGGTGGGTGGAGGGGGGAAAAGGGGAGAAAGTAGGGGACATGTGTAATATTCTCAACAATAAAATAAATTAAATAAATAAAAGAATTTAATATATCATTTAGAAATAAAAAAGTTAAAAATGGATAGCTTTTACAACTATTATAGTAAAGATTAGATTAGGCAAGAGCTATCATTGAATGCCATGTCTAGGGTGAAATTTTTATAAGGAGCAGGATATTGGAGTTTGTTGTTTTTGTTTGGTTTTGCATGTACAGCTAATTTATTTACTTGATTTCATTATCTTGTAAAATAGGTTTTTTTTATTGATTTCAGAGAGGAAAGGAGAGGGAGAGAGAGAGATGGAGACATCAATGATGAGAGAGAATCATTGATCAGTTGCCTCATGCAGGCCCCACACTGGGGATTGAGCCCGAAACCCAGGCGTTTGCCTGACCAGGAATTGAACAGTGATCTCCTGGTTCATAAGTCGATGCTCCACCACTGAGCCATGCTGGCTGGATTACTTTGTTTTAAATTAAGATAAGAATATGATCTGAGACCTACCCTCTTAATAAATTTTTAAGTGCATAATACAGTATTGTTAATTATAGGCACAATATTTACAGTAGATCTTGAGAACTTATTCTTGTATAACTAAAACTTTATACCCTTTGAACAATAAATACCCATTCCTCTCTCCCAAGAGCAGGATATTTTTATGATTTTAAAGTATTATCACACAAACTGTTTATTAGTTGCAGGGGATTTAGTAATTTACTGTGGAGAAATTGGATAAATTGACTGATCAACCCATAGCCAGTTTGGCTCAGTGCATAGAACATCAGCCTGTGGACTGAAGAGTTCTGGGTTCGATTCCAGTCAAGGGCACGTACCTTGGTTGCAGGTCCCCTGGCCCTGGTCTGGGTGTATGCAGGAGGCAACCAATGGATGTGTCTCTCTCACGTCAATGTTTCTCTCTGTCTCTCCCTCTCCCTTCCACTCTCTCTAAAAATCAATGGAAAAATATCCTCGGGTGAGGATTAACAAAAAAAATAAATAAATTGACTGATCAAAATTAATATCACTATCACCAGATATGATACCCTGAGAAAGACACAGTATCATTCACTGATGCAGTATTTTTGGCAAGAATTAATAACCTGAATCTAATCACAAGGTTGCAATACATAGAATAAGGAATGAGAGCTAACATATATTTAACTGGAGTCCCCAAAGGAAAGGAGAAAAAAATGAGTCAGGAGCAGAGACAAAATTTGAAGAGGTAAAATTTGTTCAGTTCTAAAAATTTTTTAGAACTGATACAAGATACCAATCCAAATTCATAAATGAATAAATCTTGATCAGAAAAATAAAATGAAATGCACTGGATGAAGCATTACAGTAAAACAAAATTATAGCAAAAGACAACCTGAGAGCAGCCAGACAAAAAAAGAATAGATTACCTCCAATATAGCAGTAGTTTGACAACTGACTTCAGAAAAACAATGAAAGCCAAAAGAAAGTGGAATTATATCTTCAATGTGCTGAGAAAAAAACAAGACTAACCTATAATTCTATACCCAGCAAAGGTATCTTTATTATAAAGATGTTTTCAGACAAATGAAGAGATTTTTCTTTTAGTGGACCCTAACTAAAGGAATTTAAAAATTTTATACTTCAAGAAGAAGGAAAAGGATTCCAGATGAAAGTCTGAAGTACCAAACTTTTGAACAATAATAGATACAGAGGCAGAGCTGCCTCAAACTGATTGCCAAACTGCAGTGGGAAGGCCAGAGAGAGTTGGGGGGCAGGAGGGAGGGGAGTAAGAGATCAACCGAAGGACTTGTATACATGCATATAAGCATAACTAATGGACATAAGACACTGGGGGGTAAGGGAGGGTAGGGGTTTGTCAAGGGCGGGGGGCAAAAAAAAAGGACACTTATGTAATACCCTTTGTAATACTTTAAGCGAAAAAAAAAAAAAAAAGAAAACTTGACTTGGGGTAGTGGACACACAATATAATATACAGATGATGTATTATAAACTGTACATCTGAGACCTATGTAATTTTATTAACCATGTCACCCCAATAAATTCAATAAAAAAGAGAAAAAGAAATAGAAAAAAAAAAAAAAAAAAGAAAGTCTGAAGTACAAGAATGAATAACAGCAAACAGCATGCTAACCACATGAGAAGACAGCATGAATAAAAGCATAGAGGTAGAAATCAGTCTGGTGTGTGCTGAGAATTACCAGGAGCTTTGGCATGGGTCAATGGAGCAGAAAGTCAGTTGCTCATTCTTATCAAATGAAATCCTATCAGTAAAAAATAAAATTAAGCATGCACTCTGAATATACAGATTTAATGAATATACTAGGTTTATTATAAAATATGTACAAAAAAATAAAATTCAAGAGGATGGTATTAAAAACAAAATATAAATAGAACTTTTGATGTTTTCTTCCCATATTCTAAGGGATTGACTTGTATACAATTAAGGGTTAGCAAAACTGGCATGTAGGCCAAATCTAGCCTATCACCTTTTTTGTAAATAAAGCCTTATTGAAACACAGTCATGCCCATTTGTTTGCATATTGTCTATGACTGCTTTCATGATACAACAACAGTTGTATAACTTTGGCAGATGTTTAGACCATGAAGACTAAAATATTTGTTATCTGGTGCCTCACAGGAAAAGTTTTCTAATCCCTGGATTTGAACATGGGCAGGTACAGTGAGTAAAGGGCTCATAAGTCACCACATTGTACACGTGAATATATAAGCAATGAGGAGTTTTCAAAGGATTTTAAGCAGAAGAAATGGCACTCTTGCAGCCATGTGGTAACTGGTAAACTTGAGAAAAGTCTGAAGAAAGGGAGGCTGATTAAAACATTTTTGTGGCAGAGAGAAACCAAGATGGCGGCATAGGTAAACACCAGAAATTGCTGCCTCCCACAACAAATTCAAAAATACAACTAAAACACAAAACGGACATCATGCAGAACCACAGGAAGGCTGGCTGAGTGGAAATTCTACAACTAGAAGGAAAGAGAAAAGCACACTGAGACTCAGAGGAGGTGCGGAATTGCAGAGGTACTGAGGCGCACGCGGCAAGGGCTGGCAACTGAGGACGCAGCTGTCTTTTTGAATAGGGAGGGAGTCACAAGCCCCCAACTGCTCTGAACTTCAGTTCCGGGTGAGTCTCTGGGGACCCAGGGCTCAAACGGGGAGAAACTGGACAGTCTGGCAGCAGGCAGAACTCGGAACTCGAGGGCGGCTTTCTCTCAAAGGTGCTTGCAATGATTACCGGGACACTGAGATGCAGGCCCCCTTAGGGCAGGGCTGCGGATCAGTCGTAGCTGCTTGCTCTGCCCTGTTGATTCCCTGAGACCCCGCCCCACCCAAGCTGTGGCAGAGGCTTTTGCATATGAATGCCCTGGCCCTTTGCAATCTACAATTACCTAACAAACTGCAGCTGGGCCAGACAGACCCAGAACTTCCAAGAGAAGGCCCAAGACCCCACAGCAGCTTGCATTGCTTCACAGCTGGGCCTCATTTGGGCACCTCCAAACCCCAAACAAGGAAGGGCAATCTGCAAATCTCTTCATAGCTCCGGCTGGGTAGCCTCAGGCAGAGGCTAAATTAGCACCTCCTTAGATCCAAGAGCCAGTGTACCCAGTGGTCAGAGTGGGACCACCCAATTACAACTCCTCAGATCCATAAGGGACACACTCAGGGGGCAGACTCAGTGAGCACCAAAGCCCCACTGAAGCAAATCTTGCCTCATAAGGGTGTCTTCAGCACAGAATTCTCCCACTGCAGACACAGCTGATTCTCACAGCCAATTGGCCTGGAGGTCAATTCCTCCCAGTGATACCTACAACAATCAAGGCTTAACTACAACAAGACTGTACACAAAGCCCACAGAGGGGTGCACCAAGAGTGTCCACCTCAGGTAATTGGGGAGGCTGAGCCACTGGGCCCTATAGGACACCTAGCACACAAAGCCACTCTACCAACACAGGGAAGCATAAAAAATGCGGAGACAAAGAAACAGGTCACAAATGACAGAAATGGAGGAAAGCAAACGACTGGATATAGAGTTCAAAACCACACTTTTAAGGTTTTTCAAGAACTTTCTAGAAACCGCCGATAAATTTAGTAAGACCCTCAAAAAGTCTGGTAAGACCGCCAATAAATGTAGTGAGACCCTCAAGTAATCTAGTGAGACCCTTGAGGTTATGAAAAAGGACCAACTAGAAATTAAGCATACACTGACTGAAATAAAGAATATTATACAGAGTTCCAACAGCAGACTAGAGGATCGCAAGAATCAAGTCAAAGATTTGAAATACGAAGAAGCAAAAAACACCCAACCAGAAAAGCAAAATGAAAAAAGAATCCAAAAATACAAAGATAGTGTAAGGAGCCTCTGGGACAGCTTCAAGCATACCAACATCCGAATTATAGGGGTGCCAGAAGAAGAGAGAGAGCAAGATATTGAAAACCTATTTGAAGAAATAATGACAGAAAACTTCCCCTACCTGGTGAAAGAAATAGACTTACAAGTCCAGGAAGCGCAGAGGACCCCAAACAAAAAGAATCCAAAGAGAACCACACCAAGACACATCATAATTAAAATGCCAAGAGCAAAAGACAAAGAGAGAATCTTAAAAGCAGCAAGAGAAAGAAACTCAGTTACCTAAAAGGGAATACCCATACGACTGTCAGCTGATTTCTCAACAGAAACTTTGCAGGCCAGAAGGGAGTGGCAAGAAATATTCAAAGTGATGAATGCCAAGAACCTACAACCAAGATTACTTTACCCAGCAAAGCTATCATTCAGAATTGAAGGTCAGATAAAGAGCTTCACAGATAAGGAAAAGCTAAAGGAGTTCATCACCACCAAACCAGTATTATATGAAATGCTGAAAGGTATCCTTTAAGAAGAGGAAGAAGAAGGTAAAGATACAAATTATGAACAACAAATACACATCTATCAACAAGTGAATCTAAAAATCAAGTGAATAAATAATCTGATGAACAGAATAAACTGGTGATTATAATAGAATCAGGGGCATAGAAAGGGAGTGGACTGACTA
>NW_005871070.1:2380256-2411791 GCF_000147115.1 Myotis lucifugus | reverse complement strand
CCAGTCAAGGGCGTATACCTTGGTTTTAGGTTCATCCCCAGCCCTGGTCAGGGCAAGTGCAGGAGGCAACCAATCGATGTGTCTCTCTAATGTTGATGTTTCTCTCTCTATCCTCTCCTTCTCCCTCCCTGCCACTCTCTCTAAAATTCAATAGAAAAATATTCTTGGGTGAGGTTTTTTTTTTAAAAAAAGATTTTTTTGTGTGATGTTGATAAAGTGCTTTCTCTGAGACCAATATCCTTATCTATAAAATGTGAGTGCTAATTTACACACAGTTCTTTGGTGGGTCAAATTAAATAATGTGTAATGGAGTGCTTAAACTGTCAAAGCAGTATAACAAATTAAAGTCTGATGATTTTACTTGTAGTAGATTTTCATTAAATGAATGTTTTAGAAAGAGTTATATTTTTGCCATCTCTGTTTTGGTTGCATTCTTTGATACTAATACATCATGTGTAATTGTATCACATATATAGAAATCATTTAGTATCAAATATTTTTTAAATTCTCACCTGAGGACATGCTTAGAAAGAGGGAGAGAGAGAGAGAGAGACAAACATCGATCATCGGTTGCCTTGCATACACATCCTGACCAGGGATCTAACCTGCAACCCAGGTATGTGCCCTGATCAGGAATTGAACCCGCAACCCTTTGGTGCACAGGATGAAGCTCCAACCAACTGGACCACTCTAGCTGGGCTAATATCAAAGTCTGGATGTGGTTTAATTGTGTTAATTGGTTTAAACCCATTTTAGTTATTTGTCTGGAAAAACGCTTTTAGATGTTAATATTCCACCTAATTTATTCGCCTGTTCAGTTGAAGAATATATTGTCCAAGCCTTGACTTCTTTTTTTTTAATTTTTTTTAAAATATATTTTATTGATTTTTTACAGAGAGGAAGGGAGAGAGATAGAGAGTTAGAAACATCGATGAGAGAGAAACATCGATCAGCTGCCTCCTGCACATCTCATACTGGGGATGTGCCCGCAACCTAGGTCCATGCCCTTGACTGGAATCGAACCTGGGACCTTTCAGTCCGCAAGCCGACGCTCTATCCACTGAGCCAAACCGGTTTCGGCGAAGCCTTGACTTCTTATTAACACCTAATATGTATATCTCATGTAAAAGACATAAGAAGGTCATAAGGGAATAATATGGCAGAAAAAGGTCTCTCACCATGATTTTATAAAATCTTATAATTCTTAAGATTCCCAAATATTAGGAGCTAAATAAAGCAATTCAAGTCTTCTAAAAAAAAAAAAGAAAGAAAGAAAAAACATAAGGTACTGCTCTTACTACTATTTTTGATACTTAACTGTATAATATATATGTATGATAGTTGATACTTTTTCAGATCTAGGGGTATGGTTTTTAAGAGCACCCATCTGCTCCCACCATCTTATAAGATGAAGTCCTGAGAGCATAACCTGGTTGTGATGCATTATATAATATCTGTTGTAATAATAGATTATGCTCTCATAATTTTTATATGCCTCTGTCCCTCATGTGTGTACAACTATATGTTTTGAAACACATGTGGAGATGTCCTTTTAAAACATGCTAGCAAATTGGTGAAAGAAAAATATATTATCATCAGTGAAGACAGAAGGTGAGAAACAGTACCACATGCATTCTAAGAGAAATGCAGGCTGTTTTAATTTAAATTAGTTTCAGCCTTCTTCGTTGAAAACAGAAGTAAATCATGTAAGGAATTAATTCATACTGGGAGAGACAACAAAGAATGCCAATAAAATTTATTTGTAAAAAAATTTACTACAAAAATATTTCTACCACATTTCCAATGTTGTTTTAAATAAAAGAATAGAGGCCCTTTTCCAGGAACATTTTAAAAGGATATAGCTTAAAGGAAACTTTTATTTCTTTTTTTATGTAGTATATGGCTGGGTCTCATTTATTATGCATTAATTGCAGACAAAACCTTGGTTCTCTTTTTAAAAAAGTGCTTGATACAAGCAACATGGTGGTCTATGAAAGAGACGGTTATAAGGCCCTAATTCTGGCTGTTCAACATATGCATATTATTGCTTGCTTCTCTGATAACAAAGATTAGCTGCTCCTGGTGTAAAAATTATATACCCTTTCATAACTTTCCATCACTGGTGCCCTAGAATTCACACACAGTTATTTTATTTACATGTCTTTGGAACCTAGATAATTCAATGAGTCTAGTTTCTCCCCTACATTTTGGCAGTTGTCTTACCTGTCTAATCAGACTCTAATATATATCCTAACACTGGCCCAATCACCATGATATTCATTCTTTGATGGGCACCAAGGGACATGTGGTGGAAAAATAAGTCTGATCTCCCTCAAGAGTTGTGGAAATACCCCAAAGTGTCATTGTTTCCCCAATCTGTTATTCATGAGCTTATCTAAACTTTTAATATATCTATGTATATTTTCAATCTGCACCACATCCTGGGATAATGCATTCCACAAGTTCCTATTCATTGTAGATCTCTTTTAAGCTTCTGAGACTCTCCTGAATTCTAGTATGCTAGGATTCAATAAATAAGAAAGCATAGTTTTCATAATTTCCTGGATTTTAATCATATCCCCTTTCTTAGCCTTCTTCCTTTGTAAATAGAGCCCTTCTCATTTTATGCTACACTCAGAACAAATTTAATGAATGAATTCACCAATGTAAGCTAATTAATCAATATAGAAGCCTATTCTTTTGCCCATGTTAGTGAACTTTCTCTGGTTCCTTTCACTTTAATCATGTCTTCATTGTGGGTTGCTGACCAGAACTGCACACTATGTTCCTGGTACATAGCAAGGTACAAAGAGAGGTTGTTTATTCTAAAACAATTTCTAAGCGAGCCTGGAAATGATTAAGATACTTGTGGAAGCACCACATACACCGGAATCAAGAAGGGCTTTGGGTGAAATGGTGCTTGTCAGTGAAGACGGGGTGTAGAGGTGAGAAGCCAGTTGCCCTTGTCAGGTTCACCTCCTCTTAATCCTGGGCGGCCGTCCTCACTGCCCAAGCTGTCACATCAGTTTTGCCAGGGTAAGGCCTCTTCACACAAGACATTGAAATAGCAAGAGGGTTTTATTTGAAAGCAGAATTTTCAAATAATTTTGTAAGACAGGCTAAAGGACAGTGACCATACAAAGGGGAAAAGAGAAAGATACTAGGATATTTGTCCATTTACAATTACATTAAGCCACATTCCAAAGTGATTACCCACTTTTAAAACAACCAATAGACGTTCAAGGGCATAAATCCCCTGGAAAGCTAATTTAGAAGGTTTCTTGGCAAGTATAGAAACAAAGCAAAGATGTTTACATGGTATTGATGAAATAAAAAACATGCTAGATTAATCCTACCTCAGAATACAATACATCAGGATCATTACCAGACAACTTGGATCCATCAGACACTTTTTCAGAGACCCAGGCAGTGCTCAACAGTTACAAGTTATCAAGTTCCAATTCCCTTTTTAATATAAACTACATGCACACAATTCCTTTTCAATTTCTTTATAAGAAAGAAGATGAATGTCTCAGTCACATGCAGACACTTTTCTATTTCCTACCCATGAAAGACCTACTTTATAAATGGAATAAGCCCTGAGCCAGAATGTAGCTTCAGAATGTCTCTTAATACAGTATTTTTGGTAATCATTACAAAATTACTACCAGGTTAACTAGAAATTAACTAGGATTTAGCATTCTTGAGTTATATTCTAGTTCTAAAGGTATATTCTGGCCAATCAGATAGAGAAATACCTGAATTATATTTCAAATTATATTTCTTTCTCTTTTTAATCTCCTCACCTTTTAATTTTTATTTTCTATTGAATTTATTGGGGTGACATTGGTTCACAAAATCGTACAGGTTTCAAGTGCACAACTCAACAAACCATCACTGAACACTGCATTGTGCGTCTATTGCCCTAAGCAAAATCTCCGGCCCCATTTACCCACCTTTGCCCACCTCCACCTATTCCCCCAACCCCCCTTCCCATGTGGCTATCACTATGTGTTATGTATATATGTTTTTCAGTTTAATCCCTTTCACCTTCATTCATCCAGCCCTCTAACCTCCCGCCCCTCTGACAGCTATCAGTCTGTTCCATGTATCCATGTCTCTTTCTATTTTGTTCATTGGTTTATTTTGTTCATTCGATCCCACATATGAGTGAAATCATATAGTATTTGTCTTTCTCTAACTGACTTATTTCACATAGCATAATAATCTCCAGGTCCATCCATGCTGTTTCAAAGGATAAAAGTTCCTTCCTTTTTATGGTCACATAATATTCCATTGTATAAATATACCACAGCTTCTTTATCCACTCACTTACTGATGGGCACTTGGGCTGTTTTCAGATCGTGGCTATTGCAAATATTGCTGCAATGAACATAGGGTTGCATATATTCTTTCAAATTAGTGTTTTGGGTTCCTTCAGATATATTTCCAGAAGTGAGAACACTGGATCAGTTCTATTTATAATTCTTTGAGGTAACTCCATATGGATTTCCACAGTGTCTGCACCAGTCTGCACTCTTACCAACAGTGCAAGAAGGTTCCCTTTTCTCCACATCTTTGTCAACACTTGTTTGTTGATTTATTGATGGTAGCCATTCCAGCAGGCATGGCGTGATATCTCATTGTGGTTTTAATTTGCATCTCTCTGATGATTAGTGATGTTGAGATTTTTTTGGTATGTCTATATGTATGTCCTCTTTGGAGAAGTTTATATTCAGGTCCTTTGTTTATTTTGTAATTGGGTTATTTGCCTTTCTGGTGTTGAGTAGTATAAGTTCTTTCTATATTTTGGAAATTAACTCCTTATCGGATGTATCATTGGCAAATATGTTCTCTCATTCAGTGGATACCCTTTTCATTTCATTGATGGTTTTCTTTGCTGTGCAAAAGATTTTTAGTTTGATGTAGTCCTATTTGTTTATGTTTTCCTTGCCCAAGAAAATATATCTGCAAAACATTGCTATGAGAAATATCCAAGATTTTACTGCCTATGTTTTCTTCTAAGATTTTTATGTTTTAATGACTTACATTTAGGTCTTTAATCCATTTTGAGTTTATTCTTGTGTATGATGTAAGTTGGTGGTCTATTTTCAATTTTTTGCATATAACTGTCCAATTTTTCCAACACCATTTATTAAAGAGACTGTCTTTACCCCCATTGTATGTTCTTGCCTTCTTTGTTAAACATTAAATGACCATAAAGATGTGAGTTTATTTCTGGGCTCTCCATTCTGTTCCATTGATCTATAGGCCTGTTCTGTGCCAGTACAAAGCTCCTTTTAAGTTTCAGTTTTTTAACTGCTCAAAGATGCCATCAATCACCACACGTACCATAGTTTGCATGTGCTACTAAAGAAGAAAAATGCTGCTAATTATTTGTAAGGCTACCGCAATTATAAAATACACCCTAATTTCAAGAAAATGTATCTTGAAATCTGTGAAATGGAGTGTCTTCATTTTCATTATATTTTTCCAAGATCAATCTCATATTTTGACAGCACCCAGTGTTTTATTTCCATACTAGAAGCCTGGTGCACAAATTCATGCATGGGTGGGGTCCTTCGGGGTGGCTGACAGGGATTGGGCCCCAGCTCGAGCCCCCAGCCTCCCAGCCCCACAGCCCCACCTGGTACCCTGCCATGGCCTGGCACCGCCCCCTCACCTGTTCCACCATCCTGCCTGCAGGGCAATCGATCAGGCCGGGGCCCCCCACCCGGCTCCTTCAGTGCCTGGGAGCCAGGCGGCAGCCCCGCCCCCCACCACTACTTCTCGTCACTGTCTGCGGGGCAATGGGCGGAGGGGGCAATTGGACTCCCGCTTGTCACCACCTGCTCACCTGCTCCACCATCCCGTCACAGTCCCATTCTGTTGGGGCCCATTGGGGCCAGCACCACATCACCAACACCCGCCATGTTCTGTGCCCTGGTGGTCAGCACACGTCATAGGGAGTAGTCAAACTCCCGGTCGAACTCCCGAGGAGACAATTTGCATATTAGGCTTTATTATACAGAATATTCTTAGGCTGTACTAAAGGCACCTTCCAATTAGTGAATTTTGGGAAAGTGCATTACTGTCAGGAGTCTCCCACACTCAATCAGAAGTAGGTGACAAGCAGGGATTTATTCAAGGTAAGGCTTCTGGTTGATTACAAAGGAGGAAGTGTCATAAGAACAGTTTCTAGCAATATCACTTAAAACAAGAAATCAGGAAACTGTCTAACAGGTTTACAAGAACCACTGCTTATAAAGTAGTCCTTTCAACCATGCTTGCATGTGTAGATAAGACAGTCACCATCAGATATGTTAATGTTAATTACCCAAAATGATAACAATAATAATAAAAACCATATATTCTTATGTGATATATTAGTCCTGGGAGAAGTGTCACCCTTGATGATGGTTCCCAGGTTCATCCAGTCTAGCCTGCCCCTGCTACAGGCTGTCCGCCAGTATCATTGCTAAAGCCAAAAGGCTCTTGTAAGCTCTGGAAACACAGTGTCCTAGATAAAAGCTCTGCCACTGTGCACTCTAAAAAATGCTGACTTGTCTTAGTTGGCAAACTCAGAGAGGCCTCCTATGATCTCACTGCTCCCCGGTTGACCATGGAAGTTAATCATTTCTCTAGACTTCTGTACTCTTGGAATACATCGATAGTGTCCAAATAACCTCTGAAAGAGGCCCAGAAATCCAGTTCTTTGATCCTCTCTAGAATCAGTCTCCTCATCGACCTAGGAATAATGATCATCTCTGTCCAAATCTATCAGATAGCATCTTACTCTAGAAAGTAAGGAAAGCAGAAATAACTATTAATCCATACGCACAACTTAAAACAAGTGGATGAATCTTTAACCCTTTCTGTAGCGTTGCCAACAATCAAACACCTCCAAAATAGCAACAAGGGAAATGCTTTTCTACAACAAAGAAAATTGTGTCTAATGACTTGGTGCTCTTTTCTAGGGTTGACTATGATATTTTCTGTTTCATAACATACAACTTACACCTAATATTGAATGTAAATGGGATGCTTTCCATTGATGGAATTGGAAACCAGGGTCCTCAGTTGGGCTAGATACTCTTCATTTGCCCCTCCAGATCCACTTTCTGACCCCTCAGCCTGGCTTCCTTCCCTGGAGGCTAATTTCTAAAGACTCTGTCAACTGCTTTCCCTTTTGTCTCTGATTCCCAGTCGGGTTGGATCAATTGTAGGTACCTAGAAGAATTCAAAGGCAGGAAGAGGGAGAAGGTTGAGTATTTTTTACCCAGCTTCATCCACTCCAGGCATAGTTTCAAATTGTTTTCTTCTAGTGCAGCGATTCTCAACCTGTGGGTCGTGACCCCTTTGGGGGTCGAACGACCCTTTCACAGGGGTCGCCTAAGACCATCAGAAAACACATATATAATTACATATTGTTTTTGTGATTAATCACTATGCTTTAATTATGTTCAATTTGTAACAATGAAATTGGGGGCCACCACAACATGAGGAACTATATTAAAGGGTCGCAGCATTAGGAAGGTTGAGAACCACTGCTCTAGTCAAAGTCCAGTTCCTCTAACCAGCCTCCTACTACAGCCATGGCCAGGGGTGGTAACTGTTTCCCATTGTGGCCAGTCCTTGGTGCTGCACTGTTCCTTGTTGGCTTTTTAAATCTGCCCAACCTGTCAATAGTTCTTCCATTCATCTCTCTGCAGTTATTCCTTTTCAGTGTGATATTTTCTGCTGGGACCTGACTCATGCATCAGATTTTACAATAATACCTGTAATCTAATGCTTAGTGTGGATCTTTACTTCAGTCTAGAGCTAAGAATACCTCTTGCATAGATACTTTCTGGTAACCTCAATTTTTAATGACTAAAAAGACTTTAACCATTCTGCTATTGTCAAGTCCTGCTTGAAAAATCTAACAGTCAAGAATACCCCTCTCTCTTCAAGAATCCAAGTGTTTTCCCTTCTTCGGCCGGGTCACAGGAAGCTATACACCTCAGACGCTGTGCACACCCTGCAGAGTTGCTTTGGCCATAAAGGACTGTAACTCTCCGGTTTCCCTGGTCTGCATCAGCTACTCTACCCGAGGGCTCTCACAGCAACCTCAACTTGTCCATCATCTCTCCACAGTGTACCTGTTTTTCTTTTTTTTACTTATCTATTTGTCCCACTAGATTATAAGCGCCATGAAGGCACAACTGTCTTACACACATTAGTAGTCATAGTGTCTAAAACTGTGTCACAAAATATTTGTCTTTTTAAAACTTAACAAACTGATCATCATATTCTTGAATTTAACAGCAATGAGGCAATAATAAGAAACAATTAAAAAAGAAACAATCATAGTTAGAACACATATGCATTATAAATACTCTCACTGCTTCATTCACTAATTCATTCATTTATTGTTCTAGCAAATGTGTTTAGGGCTCTTGGACAGCAAGGTTCTGGAAACAAAGAGTTGTGTGAGGCATTGCCCCTGCCTGAAAGCAGCACTGTTAATTACATGGACCCTATGAAAATCATATTTTGACTGTAGATGAAAGTTACCTAAACAAATCCTTCTCAAAGAACCTGATTTCCTTTTGCATCCCAGTAAGAAGTGCAAAGACCACTCTGAAACTTTGTGCAATGTTTTATATCAAATGGTCTAGCTTTCCAACACTAGCACTTCTTGAATTACCATTTCCCCTCTTCACTGAATATTTCCCCTTTCTTTCTTTTATGCTTTCTGAATGCTTCTTGGTCATGTTTCCCTTTGCCCTGGTTTTTATTGTAAGCTATTTCAAATGCTACTTGAAAGAATTCAAAGAATAAATAACAACAACAAAAAACAGATTGCTTTACTTTTCCCTACAAAAATGTTATATATCTTTGAAATTTTTTATAGATCCAGATAATTTTCATTTAGATTAATTTTAAAAAGCTATAATTGTATTAGTAAAGTATTAAAATAGAAAATTCCATTAATCATTAAGAAGTAATTGATACACATCAAACTGTTAACAACCTAAGTATGCCAAGTGATAGGAATGGACGGAGACCGCCACTGGGGACTTTAACTTTCTATATTACATAATTATCAAACTTTTACAAGCACTTTACTTATATGCGCAAAAATAAATATTGAAAATAAAATAAAGAAAAGACAGCCTGGATTATCTTTGTTTTCCCATGTTCACATGGTGGTCAAATGAACATGCAGATTTAAGATATATAGAGTGGTAATTTGATTATTAAGTCATATGTGACCCAGCTGAATGAATGTAATAACAGACAGATGATGGTTTATGTCATTGATATGAACTGATTTCCCTTGTTCCATATTTTAGCAGCTAGTCATTTCCAGAATTGGCTTAGACCCTGACAATGTCCTCAGCAGGGATGCCGTTTTGAGCCTGGGACATCCTCTAACAGCTGGAAGACATTCAGTGACTCCAAATGATGAGGGCCCATGGGAGCGTGAGGACGGGCACCTGTCCTGCAGCTTCCCTGAGCTAGCAAACACCTTGCTCTGGCAATGTACTCTCCCCTGTGCTCTTTTAGATATTAAGTTTTAGAAACAAATCTAAAGAATGACAGTTCATTTTAAATAGCCTTCATTTCTACAGGCCATGTCGTAAGAGTTTTGAGCTGGCTTTAGAGAATGGGGAGAGACAGGAGTGTGGCATAAATAGACTTATTTTCACATCCCCAGGCCTCCATCTTCAGAAAAATTCTAAAGATTAATAAAGCAGGTTCTCTCTATTGCAGAGTAAAAAGTATCCACAAATATAAAATTAAGTGTAATGCGTGTGAATAATGAAATATTGATGTTTCGTGTTGTATTCTTACAGCATAAAACATTTGAGCTGTTTAACATTAAACCCCAAAGATCTAATCAAATAGATACCTAAGTGACTCAGACATTGTAAGTAATTTCAGCATTGTAGCATTGTATTTGCCAGCAGATATAGTCAGTTCTTTTACCAACTGAGATATCATTTAGTCTATAACTTAAACAAGCACTGATAAAGTTTTTTACAAAAGATGCTATCAACAAAACAGGGGACTTTATATTACTTCAAAGCTTATTTATAATGTGTTTAGAAAAAAATTCAATGGAAACAGGAAAATAATGTCTTGATTTTCTAAACTTTACAACATCTGCTTTTACTTACTTTTCGGCATTGGAAAGGTCTCTGGATTTCAAGTGAATTGCTTTGCTTTCCCTTTGTCTATTCCTTTACTTGACTATCTTCACACTAAGTTATACACCAAGGCACAATCTACAAACCCGTGAAAATCTCTATGGCATGAATAACAAATGAATTTTAGAACATGGGACACAGTCTATGGAAATATGTCTCAAAAGAAAAGCCAGGTGTATAAGGAGCAGACCTCTCCATAAAAATACTCAAATGCATGTATTGTTCTTTCTCATACCATCCAACACGGGTTATTTACATGTCAGTCACAATCTTGCTTAGCATGAAAAATATTTCCTAAAGGGAAAGAAAGAACTTTTACTTTTATGTATGTGTGTATGTGTAAGTATGTGTGTATGTGTAAGTATCTGTGTGTGTGTTGCCCAAATACAAATGAGAGTATTAATATAATGTTCAGTAAATCCACAGGTTTTGAAAAAAAAACACAAAAAACAAAAAGTGCATTAAAATTTGCTGGGAACAACATCCTCAATGCTAACCTACTACTACATTGGGCTTTTGATTTCCTTCTCAAATCAAACGGATTTAAATCCAAAGACATTTTACAAATGTTTTTGAAATTTTTAAAAGAAAGATATTTCTTTATACTCAGTGAGAGTTGCCCATAAAACACATAAACGTCTAATTACTTCGGAGGTCATACAAGTCTCTCATTCCTTGATCTTTTTCTGTCTGACTAAGCATTCATTTATTTGACTTAAAATAAATTACCTGAAATAAGTGTAACCATTTATTTTGCTACATTTCTTGATTTGAGATTTCAGTAAATTTTGCATCAACAGGAGACAGAGGGTAAAAAAAGAAAGCTGATATATTGGTCATGATGCAAAAACAATTTTATTCAGGACTTTCTTGGAAACCTTGTTGAGATACTTTAAACATTTGTTGGTGGCTTCTTATGAAGCTTATTAAAGGCTGTGGGTTATTTGTAGTTAATATACAAAAGGAAAAAAAATAAAACAGGGAGAAAATGGCATTTACGGAGCACACTCCTGAGGTTTCACCACTGGGTTACCAGCCATTCTTTCCTTCACTTCCCCAGTTGGGCTGACCTCAACATTCTTGGTGTCCAAGACTTCTAAAAGAATGCAAGCCCCGTTATCATCCCAGAGGGGAAAACAGAAACAAAATTGGATGATATGTCAGGTTAAGGAATAGGTCCACCATGTGTTTAAGAAGGAGGAAGAGTTCCACTGAAATCACACCAAAGATCAAGGTTTGTGGACATGGGTTTGACCACATGAAAAAAGGAGAGCAGTTTTGCCATTTAGTCAAAAGTCCTTCACAAGCCAACCCATTAAAGAGCAAGTTGGGAGACATTATTCTTGGTTTCTGCCACACACCTGTGAGATCAAGATGGGAGAGAGAATACAAAGAGATCCTTATCTCTAAAGGATTTTTTAAATGAAAAGATATTGGAAGTCGGGAATAAAAAGGGGGAAAGAAAACAAAGTCCTTCTTTGGTCATCACTGAATGTTGGCAGCCCTGCTTTCTATGATTGCTTTGATTATTTGCTGAATTCAAAAAGTTTTAGGCATGGATAATTTCATGCTTTGGTTTTCCTTTATTTCCCATTTTTTATTGCATGTTTTAAGATGGTTTGAGTTCAAGAACCAATTAAACCACAACATACGAGTCCGACTTAGAATCTGTATGACTTCACTTGAGGTGGAAGTAAAAAGGAAATCAATTCTGAAAAAGAAAGGAAACTGTCAGGCTCACAAACCTTCTTCTTTTTCTCAAAAAATTTTTTTTCATGTTTTCATCTAATATTACTAGTATCTTTAAAATATAATTTTATTGATTTCAGAGAGACGAAGGGAGAGAAAGATAGAAACATCAATAATGAGAGAGAATCATTGATCGGCTGCCTCCTGAATGCCTCACACTGGGGATTGAGCCCACAACACAGGCATGTGCCCTGATCAGGAATCAAACCATGACCTCCTGGTTTATAGGTCAATGCTCAACTACTGAGCAATACCGGCTAGGTTAATATTATCTTTAAATCATCACTTTGAGAAAAATCCTTTAAATGTCAATGCTTCTCCTAGGGCAGTGACGGCGAACCTATGACACGTGTGTCAGAGGTGACACGCGAACTCATTTTTTTGGTTGATTTTTCTTTGTTAAATGGCATTTAAATATATAAAATAAATATAAAAAATATGTCTTTGTTTTACTATGGTTGCAAATATCAAAAAAATGCTATATGTGACACGGCACCAGAGTTAAGTTAGGGTTTTTCAAAATGCTGACATGCCGAGCTCAAAAGGTTCGCCATCACTGCCCTAGGGCTTAGTCATAGGCACTATGCTTTTCTCACTCTGTCCACTTTGGGTAACTGCAGAGCTTCAATTAGCAACCATATACTGGTTACCTTCATATTTTTCTTTGGACCTGCTCATCTAACTTTCTAATAAACAACTTATTTGGTATCTCATAAGCCATCCAATGCATCATGTTCAGAAGTGAACTCATGTCCTTATTTCCTATTTATCTCCCTATCCCAGCTTTCCCCCATGTTCCTTGCCTTCAGTGTCTACTCATGTAGCCCAAATCGTTAATCCAAGGATCTTTTTGACTCTTCTGTCTCATCCAATTAATGACCAAGCCCTGTCAATCCGCCTTCTCAGCTATCACTTTGATATCCATTTATCCCCATCTCCACTGTCACCCTAAGCCATTCTTATCTCTGACACATTTTGCTGAAACAGCATCCTAGTCAGTCTCCTTGCCACTAATCTTGCTCCTATCCAATGCATTTACCCTCCACATAGCCATTGGAGTAATCCTTTTTGAAGTGATCCTGATAAAATGCAAATCTGATCATGAAACTCCATTAAAACCCATCAATAATTTTTCATCATCCTAAAACAGTGGTCAGCAAACTGCGGCCCCTTAAGTGTGGCTCTTCCACAAAATACCACGTGCGGGCGCGCATGTACAGTGCGATAGAAACTTCATGGCCACACTCAAGGGGCCAAAGAGCCGCATGTGGCTCGCGAGCCGCAGTTTGCCGACCACTGTCCTAAAACAAGCCTAAACACCTTAACGTAAAAGACTCTATCTATCCTGTGCCTACTTCCCAACTGCTGAAGGTTAAGTATCCCTTCCAGTCACCCTGAGCACCTTTTAGTCCCTAGAACCTGACATACTTTCAGCTAAAACATGCTGTTCTCACTGCCTATCCCCAATTCAAATGTCACTTTTTGAGAGATATCTTTTGTTACCCTAAACTAGATCAAGGTCCCGGCTATGCTTGTAAATCACCCTAACTTCTATTGTATCACTCATCACATACTGTTGTGTGCAGCGTCTCCTCACTTTACTCTAAGCTCCATGAGAGCAGGGACCATGTTTGTCATATTAACTACTACTAAGCACCTGGTATTTGGTAGGTATTTAATAAATACTGATTGAACAAATAAGTGTATTTACTTATGTATTTCTCCTTTTACCAGTACAACAAACCATGTGATCTGCTATATAATTATTGGTGACTGACTCATTCACCATAGAGCCATCTCAGATAGAAATTAATATTCAAGATACCCCATAATTAAGACATCTCACAGATTTATAGGCATCCCTTGCTCCAAATTGTGCCTAGTTAACAGGATAGTAACAAGGTCAACTAAGCTTGGCAAGGTTCAGAGACATACTTGCCTTTGACTAATCAAAAAATCGTGGGTAGAATAAATAAATTAAGCTGTTTAATGGTTATTTACTACCTCTATCTATTCTGCTTGATCCTGGCATCTAGTTTGGAGAAAAGTAGGGTTATTCAAGATGCTACTTAGCTGGAGGAATATTTTACCCAGCCCCTGTATCTAATTCTAAGGATAGTTATTACCCATGACACTCTTAGACTCTGATCATGTTACCAGTAATGTCCCTTTGTGAATTTTATCAAATTTATTTGAGAACATAAGAAAAATCATGGCGTTATACAGGCAATGACATCTAAGTTAGAAGTTTTTTAGGCCGGGGCTCCAGTGGCGCAATCGTTTAGCGCGCGGTACTTATAAGAAGTTTTTTTAATGTTTTTATTGATTTTTAGAGAGGAAGGAAGAGAGAGATATAGAAACATCAATGAGAGAGAAATATCGACTGGCTGCTTCCTGCACACCCCCTACTGGGGATTGAGCCACAACAGGGCATGTGCTCTAACCAGGAATTGAACCAGCAACTTCTTGGTGCATGGGTCAATGCTCAACCACTGAGTCACACTGGCTGGGCAAGTTTTTTGTTTGTTTGTTTTCTAAAACATATTTTAACTCTCTCTAACCCTTGGATATGTTTCCTCCTGATGTTAGATGTAACATCAGATGTAACTTCTGGAGGTAGTTATGACTGACAGAAGATGCAATGTTAATGATTCATTGTAAAAAGTGGCTCAACTGTGTCAAAGTTGGGTCATAAAACATGATTTAAACCACAGGCACACCACCTGCAATGGTCTCACCTCATGACCAGCACTCAGTCCATGGATAATGTTCTGTTCTGCTGCTGCCCATCAGAACGTGACCATCTCCAAATGGTGACTGTCTCCCAAGAATATTACATCAAACAGGAATTTCTCATTGCCTTATTTATGCTTAAGCCCTAATATAGGGCTACATTATTAAGCCAAAAAATAATTATTGCCTTAACATTTTTGTTGCTCTACATTGCTTAGGGTGATAAAATAGCGATTAGGAGTTAAAACATTTTCAGTGTTCTCTTTAATTTTTCACTCCAGCTACTAATGCTTCATTTCCACACTGAACATTATAAAGTAGGTGCTGCATAAAGCAGAAAATTATGGGATGAATTTGATCATCCCTGGATAAACATAAAGTCTCAGCAAGAGAAACCATATTCAATTTACTACAGAATCTCCTCAGTATCTAAGTTGTCTTTACTGAAAGCTAGGATATTATGCCCCAGCTGGGTGGCTCAGTTGGTTGGAACATCGCTCTGTACATCAAAAAGGTTTCAGGATCAATTCCTGGTCAGAGTACATACCTGAGTTGCAGGTTCAAACCCCCGTTGAGGTGTGTATGAGAGGCAACTGATCCACCAATGATTGAATGGATCTCTCTCTCTCTCTCTCTCTCTCTTTCTCTCTCTCTATCTCACCACCAATTAACATCCTTGGGTGAGGTTTCTTTTTAAAAGCTAGGAAAGTATGAAAATGCAGCAACTCTGCCACATTGCTGGAAAGCCATAGAGTGACTTTCTATCGAAGTGCCCTGTCCAAAGATAGTAATAAAAACATGGGCTTTGGCCCTGGCTGGTTTGGCTCAGTGGACAGAATATCGGCCTGTGGACTAAGGGTCTGGATTTGCTTCTGGTCAAGGGCATATGCCCAGGTTGTGGGCTTGATCCCGAGTAGGGGGCATGCAGGAGGCAGCCAATCAATGATTCTCTCTCATCATTGATGTTTCTCTCTCTCCCTCTCCCTTCCTCTCTGAAAGCAATAAAAATATATTTTTTTAAAAAGTGGGCTTTGTAGACACACCTGGATTAGAAACTTGATCTCACCTATTTCTCCCTTAGTCCCCTTAAAGCTTTGGAAAAAGGTAGTGTTGATACCTACCTATCTCACATGATGATGTGAACACTGAATTAGTTAGTACCTGTAAGCCTCCTGGCACATGGTAACATACCTAGCCCATAACAGGTATTCAAAAATGTTTGTTTTCTTCCTTCTTCCTTTTTCCAGTCACACTCACACAGCCACTGGCAAAATAGAAACCATTCAGATCCAATATTAGCAGGTCCCATTCTGCAGGTCACTCTTCACAGTAGTTTGGTCTATTATTTTTCTTATAGAAATTAGAGGTTGTTGTTTCTTCAAGTATTTCTTTCATAAAAATGAATAAGGAGTATTTTGTAATTTTGTGTTTAACACAGCTAAAATTCAGTACAGCAACCTAAATAAAACTAATTTTTCCTTTTTTAATTGACTTTATTGGGGTGACATTGATTAATAAAATTATTTAGATATCAGGTGTACAAATCTATAATACATCATGTGTATATTGCATGCATGTTCACTACCCCAAGTCAAATCTCCTTCCATCACCATTTATCCCACCTTTACCATCTTCTATCTTTCCCTATCCCCTTTTCCCTCTGGTAATCACCATATTGTTGTCTGTGTCTATGAGGTGTTTTTGTTGTTGTTGTTGTTGTTTTGCTTAAACCTTCACCTTTTACATCCAGCCCCCTATAACTCCCTTCTGCTCTGACAGCTGTCAACCTGTTCTCTGTATCTATAAGTCTGTTTCTATATTGTTAGTTTACTTTGTTCATTAGAGTCCACATATAAATGAAATCATATGGTACTTGTCTTTCTCTGACTGGCTTATTTCACTTAGCATAATATTCTCCAAGGCCATCCATTCTGTTGCAAAAGGTAAGATTTCCTTATTTTTTATGGCCCAGTAGTATTCCATTGTGTAACTGTACCACAGCTTTTTTAAAAAAATTATTAATTGATTTTAGAGACAGAGAGGAAGGGGGAAGAAAGGGAGAGAGAGAGAAAGAGAGAGAGAGAGAGAGAGAGAGAGAGAGAGAGAGAGAGAGAGAAGGGAGAATTTGTTGTTTTACTCCTTTTATAAAAAAATAGTTTTATTGATTTCAGAGAGGAAGGGAAAGGGAGAGAGAGATAGAAATATCAATTATGAGAGAGAATCATTGACTAGCTGCCTCTTGCATATAACCTACTGAGGATCAAGCCCACAATCTGACTGGGAATTGAATCGAACGGTGACCTAGTTCATTAGTCAATGCTCAACACTGAGCCATGCTGATCCAGCTGTACCACAGCTTTTTTATCCACTCATCTACTGCTGGGTCATAAGGAAGTTCCATTTTTTTGAGGTGACTGCTTTCCACACTAGCTGCACCTACCAGCCTTCCCACCAACAGTGCATGAGGGTTCCCTTTTTGCCACATCCTCCCCAACACTTGTTGTTTGTTGATTTACTGATGATAGCCATTCTAACAAGTGTGAGGTGGCATCACATTGTAGTTTTCATTTCCATTTCTCTGATGATTAGTGACATTGAGCATATTTTCACATGTCTATGGGCCATCTGTTTATCGTCTTTGGAGAAGTATCTATTCAGGTCCTTTGCCCATCTTTTTTAAAATATATTTTTATTGATTTCAGAGAGGAAGGGAGAGGGAGAGAGAGAAACATCAAAGATGAGAGAGAATCATTGATCCGCTGCCACTGGGGATCAAGCATGCAACCTGGGCATGTGCCCTGATCTGGCATCAAACCAGGACCTCCTGGTTCATAGGTTAATGCTCAACCACTGAGCCACACCAGCTGGGCTTGCCCATTTTTTTAAAATTTATCTTTATTGTTGAAAGTATTATAGATGTCCCCCTTTTTCCCTATTGATCCCTTCTAATCCACACCTGCCCCACACTCCAGGCCTTCACCAAACTATTATTGTCTGTGTCCATGGGTTATGCATATATGCATACAAGGTCTTTGGTTGATATCTTCCCACCCACCCTCCCTCCCCACCTTCCTTCTGAGATTCAAAGTCTGTTCCATGCTTCTATGTCTCTGGATCTATTTTGTTCATCAGTTTATTTTGTTCTTTAAATTCCACATATGAATGAGATCACGTGATACTTGTCTTTCTCTGCCTGGCTTATTTTGCTTAGCATAATACTCTCCAGGTTCCTCCATGCTATCTCAAATGGTAAGAAGTTCTTGTTTTTGACTGCTGTATAGTATTCCATGGTGTAAATGTACCACAGCTTTTTTATCCACTCATCTACTGATGGGCACTTGTGCTGTTTCCAGATCTTAGCTCTTTTTTAAATGGATTATTTAGGTTTTTTAGTGTTGAGTTATATGAGTTCTTTATAAATTTTGGATATTAACCCCTTATCAGATGTATCATTGGTGAATATGTTCTCTC
Source organism: Myotis lucifugus (assembly GCF_000147115.1). Taxonomy (NCBI): domain Eukaryota; kingdom Metazoa; phylum Chordata; class Mammalia; order Chiroptera; family Vespertilionidae; genus Myotis; species Myotis lucifugus. Next base: position 2,393,642 of record NW_005871070.1, on the reverse strand, counting down.
GTGAAGTGGGTTGTCTTTCTCATTTTGATGATGGTTTGTAGATTCTGAGAGTAAGAGGTATAATAGAATGGGATCAATTCTTTCAGTCCATACAGTACTATTAAATTAATTCTCAAAGTTGTTTATTCAGTCAGCAAGTATTAAGAGCTCACCAGGTGTCAGGCACTAATACTTAGGGCATATGCAACTGCATCTAGGTATTCTGGAGTTGATATAATGCAGTATCTGAAACACACTCTTAGTTTTATCTAATGAGTGTTACCCACCACAATTAGTCTTCTTCTTAACTATAACAACAACATATGCTAAGTGCTTATAATACCAAGTGCTTATACCATTTACTCTTCACAACACTCATATAAGGCAAAGATTGTTACAATCCCCATTTTATAAAGAAGAAAAGAAATGTGAAAGAATATTTGACTGTCCAAGGCCACCCAGTTGGTAACCAAAAAAACTCTGAAATACAAACCAAGTCTCTGAAGTCTAAATCAGTGCTGTTCAAAGTCTTGTCCTCTATGGGTGGCAGTATCAGCAGCTTGTTAGAAATACACTTGGGAGTGTATCATAATTTCAGGGAGTATGGCCTAGCCATGTGTTTGACAAGCCCTCTATGCGATCTTATGCATGCTAAAGTTGATAAGCACTGCTCTAAACCACTACACTATACATACTATTCAGCTTCCCTAGTTCACAAATTACGAATGGTGTTGGGTTACATTATTGCTCTCCTGCATTTAAGAATTTTTAGCTTTCATCACAATTGTCCTTTTGGGTTGGATTCTATGGATAGTGAAAACACAACTCTATGCCATATCCTTTAAGCAGCGTGACTATTTATCCTAATTCTCTGGGGACAGTCCCATTAAACCTGTTGTCTTGCTGCAATTAACCATAGCCTTTCACTCTCAGAAGTGCCATAGTTTGAACTATAAATCATATGGTGGCCCTACCTATAAGCCACTACTTGCTCTGGCTGCCACTCGCTCCAACCTCATATTTTACCATTCACCTGTCACGTCTATGCACTGGCTACAAAAATGGTTTTCTTTCAGTTCCTTAAATTTTCAATGTAATGAAAGGGCTTAACATTTCTGTTCCCTCTTCCCGGGAGGCTCTTCCTCTAGGTCTCAGAATGATTTGCTCCTCCTCGGTGACCTTCCAAAGGTGGAATGAGAGGAGCAGTCCACCCTGTGGACAGGTAATTTAGAGAATTTTATAACAGTAGTAAAACTAAAACACAGTCATCAGCAATTCAAAACAACATTAATGAAAAAATACTCTTTCCCCCTCAAAAAAATTATTATTTGTCCTTTAATAAACATTGTATTCTACATGGAAGTTGATTCTGAGAACTCCCAGGTATATAGGTGGCCCTCAGACAAACACTGGCATAGATGGTTGCATTTATCTCAAATGTAAATTACTAAAATAGATTTGGAATAGTTACAGTTTATTCTGGGTCGTTTGTGTCTCCAACCTCTGTGTTACCACATTCCTCAGTTTAAACAATAGATTTAAAATAAATTGTGGTAGCACATTGATTGAAAAGATGAGGAAACAGAACTTGAGTTACTTCAGTTTTGTCATGCTATTTCACTTCTTGGGATTTTTATTTGTATTCAAGATTTAAAACAGGGAATTCCAAGGGAGCCAGAATAGCCTAAATAGTCTTCAAAAAGAACAAAGTTGGAGAATTCACACTTCTCAATTTCAAAAATTATTGCAAAGCTACAGTAATCAAGACAATGTGGTACTGGCATAAGGACTGTCACATATGTCATTGAAATAGAGTTGAGAGTCCAGAAATAAATGCTCACATTTACACTCAATTAATTTTTGTCAAAAGTGCCAAAACAATTCAATGAGGGAAAGTCTTTTCAACTCATGGTGCTGGAACAACTGGATATCCACATTCAAAAGAATAAAGTTAGACCCTCACCTCAAATCAACTTAAAATGGACCAAAAACCAAAATGCAAGAACTTAAAATTATAAAACTTTTAAAAAAGAATATAGGTGTACATTTAGGTTGCTTACATATCGTGGCTATTGTAAATAATACTGCAAAGAACATAGAGAGGTATGTATCTTTTCAAATTAGTGTTTATTTAAAATATGTAAAAATTAAAATGGAAAATTTATTAAAAATATAAGTAAGTAATAAAATAACATAGGTGTGAATCTTTATAATTTTGGATTAGGCCATAGTTTCTTAGATATGACACCAATAGCACACAGAACAAAGAAAAAAAATTGGACTTCATCAAAATTAAAAACTTTTGCCTTGAAAGGACACTACCAAAAAAAATAAAAGACAATCAATAGAACGAGAGAAAATATTTGCAAATCATATATACAATAAGTGACTTACATCTAAAATATATATTCCTTACAAATGAAGACAAATAAAGACAAATAATGCAATTAAAAGTAGACAAAGAAGATATACAAATGGCCAGCAAGAAAATAAAAAGATGCTCAACATCATTAGCCATCAGGGAAATGTAAATCAAAACCACAACAAACTACCACTTCATACCCACTAGGATAGATGGAATCAAAACATCATATAATTACAGGTGTGGACAAGGAGGTGAAAAAGTTAGAACCCTCATGCATTGCTGGTGGGAATGTAAAATGGTGTATCATCCAGTTTGGAAAACGTCTGTCAGTTCCTCAAAAGATTTAACATAGAGTTGCCATATGACCTGGCAATTCCACTCTAGGTTTATAGCCCCCCCAAAGACAAACATGTGTTCACATAAAAACTTGTACATTAGTGTTCATAATAGATTTAAGTATTCATAATAGCAAAACTGGAAACAACCCAAATGCTCACCAACTGATGGATGAATAAATAAAATATGGTATATCCATACAATGGAATATTATTCAGCAAGAAAAAGAATGAAGTACTGATACAGGGTACAATATAGATGAACATTACAAACATGATGCTAAGTGAAAGATACTGGTCACAATTGAGGGCATATTATGATTGCATTTACTAGTATATGAAAAATCCAAATAAGCAAATCTATAGATCCAGCAAGGGTTTTCTAGGGCTGTGAGGAAGGGAAGTGGTGGTATGGGGAAACAACTGGGGTGATAAAATATTCTAAAATTGTGATAATAATTGCATAACTCTATGTGCATACTAAAAAAACACCATTGCATTATACAATTTAAATAGGTATACTATATAGTATGTGTATCTCAATAAAGCTGTTTCCACCAAAAAAGATTTAAAATAGTGAAACATGGTGCAAACTGCATACTATGTAAGGTATGTTATTTTTCCCCTTTTATAAAAAATATAAGGATGTACAACCTGGCTGGTGTGGCTCAGTTGGTTGGAGTGTCATCCTGCCATACACCAAAAGGTCATATTCCTGGTCTGTACGGGAGACAACCAATAGATGTTTCTCCCTTTCTCCCTTTCTCCCTCTCCCTCTCCCTCTCCCTCTCCCTCTCCCTCTCCCTCTCCCTCTCCTTCTCCCTCTCCTTCTCCCTTTCCCTCTGCTTCTCCCTCTCTCTCTCAAATCATTTTTTAAAAAATATAATGATGTAATTAAAAATAGTAATCCATTACTCTTTTGTAATGTTTATTTTATTTAAATTAATTTTGTTACTGGTATGATAATATATGAAGTTCAATAACTTTTTTCATTATGTTTTTTTCTAGCCATTGTATTATTATTATTACTAAAAAATTTTTTTCTAAAGAGGAGGGGAGTGTTACAAATTATTTATCCTAGGTGATAAATATTCTAGAAATGCCACTGTACCTTTTTATTATTATTTAGTTTTGCTCACATATCAGCATCTCAGAGAAGCATTTCCTAACCACTTTATTTAGAATAGATGCCACTCCATGCCCTCAAATGATATCACTTTCTATCTCCTTACTTGGCTTAATTTTTTTCATAACTTTTATGATTATCTAATATTCCTTTGTTTATTTTTGTCTCCTTCACTAGAATGTTAGCTCATTAAAGGGTTGTCTGCCTTGCTCACTCCAGTAGCCTCAATGTATAGTACACATTCAACCAATTTGGGGTGAATAAATAAACATTAAAAATTATATCTACTGCTTACTTTTCTTCACAAGGAAGATTTTAAAAGAAGTTTTATCTTCGTGCACAATTTCTGTTTTACATTGAGATGAAAACATTGATTCTCACCCTTCTCATCAAGGTTGTGTGGACATCATATTCTGCTAGATACTTCAAAAATATCTGGACAATCAAAATCCCTTTGTCTAAGAATTTGAAATTTAAAAAAATTATGTATTGAATTTTATACCTTTGCATTCATTATCTTCAATGAGGTTTAGGAGCTGCAATCCACTCAACTCTTCAAGGTCTCTTTCTTAAAGTTACAAAAATAAAATATTTTTTAAGGTTAATCAGCTTAGATTATCCCAGAATTCATTACTCCAGGCTAGTGATAAAAACCAGCCTCCTTTATTGAACCTAAATATTTCTGGACTTTGTTAAACAGACTTCAAAACACTTACTTTTGAAAACTTGACAAATTTTTATAGAAACTACTTCTTGGAGTCTAGATTTTCTCTTTATTATTGTTTCTTTATCTCCTTTTCAAAATAATAGTTGTATTTTTAAAACAAAGCAGAACTCTGTTATAATATGGTTCAATATTACAACTGTTTGGGTAGGCCATAGGTCAAATCCTGTCCTTCCCAAAATGCGACAACCACACATAGTACAAACTTGATCACACTGCTAGCCCGTAACCCTTTAGTTAGTCATGAGCTGGGATATGACAGTTACGAATAAAGGATATTACCATGTGTATAGTTGTGTTAACATAATATTCCTTTTAGAAAAGGAATATTTCTCCTATTTTTAAAACACTATTCCAAAATGTCTTTTTGATAATAAATTTGGTGGACTTAGATTATTGTGTGTAGATTCTCAGCTACTTAAGCAATCTAAAGGCTACATTACACAATGGTTAAGAGCCTTAGATGTGAAGTCGAAATGCCTATGGTCAAATCTCCAATCTACCATTTACTGATTGTAGCATGTTGTCCAACTAACTTATCCTTGCTGTGCCTCAGTTTTATAACCTTTAAGGTGAAGATAATAATAGTACCCACCTCAAGAGGTTGTGATGATTAAATAAATTAATTCACGTGGAATACTTAAAACAGTGCTTATTACATAGGGCACTATCAATAAGTGCTAGTCTTTGTTTTTAGGCTAAAAGGAAAAAGACCTTTAAAATTAAAGTCTTAGTTACCACTAATACATCAATTAAAAATAAAAAGATACAATTTCATACATTTTAATGTAAAATTAGTGGGAGGACTTGATTTTAGCTTCAAGCTTTCCATGTGTAATTATATTTTATTTGTGCAGCTAAAGTAATGACTTTCTGAAGTAAAAATTTATACAGAAGCCGAAAAGATGCAAGATTATTTTCTTATACTGTTGCAGCCTAGTAGAAAAAAGGATCCATGGCCCTCCTGCTAAGTTTAGACTAGACGCTTTTCTTAAACAGTCACATATTTCTTCATTAAACTGTTTTTTAATGGCCCTTTTGATGACTGCCAGTTTCCTCCACAATAAAAGAAGTTTTGACCTGTGAATTCATTTTTTTAAATCTAGTAATAGCTTTGAATACATTAACTGAGCATTGTGGACCAAATAAGGAGCCAATTAGTTATGTTTTCCATCATCTGAATGAAATAAAAATGAATCAACTTCATCACTAAACTTAAAAGGTTGTCTTCATTGGCAAAGAAATCTAAACATTGTTCTGCTAATTCAAGTTCCTTTTAGAAAGTAAAGAAAGTTGAATTATCTGTGACCTGAAAACAACTGAGTTTCATTTCCCCTTCCCCGCTATAAAGTCTAGTCAAGTGACTTGGTACCATTCTACAGAAGCCCTTCCCATAAAATTACTTAAAGAATTCATTACTTAGAAGGCTGCCTATCAATTATGACCCAGCACAGTATTCATTTTCACAAATAGAGGCTACTTATTTTTCCTTCCTCATTCATGCTTTATTTTCCTTTCTCACTCATCTAGACATTGGGATAATGTGATGAATGCCTCTACTCATCAAGCAACCATCTTTGTTAACTAGGCCTTACAGGTAATCTACTAAACTAGTTATAACAAGTAAGAAAGAGAACCATGAGTGAGTCTGGAATCTCAATGCAAACACTCTCCAACCATGTTTGCTTTTTGTAAAAGCACATCCTTTCTCCTCAAGCCCTTAGTTTTTGTAGATAACAGCTAAAAAATTTTTTTAAACATGTATCAAACACAGTATCACTATTTTATGCCTTTCCAGGTAGTCTGTGAGAGTTACATCAAGCCTAATAGGAAATATGGTTTGTCTCACCAATGCATATTGGAAAAGATTCTCATTTTCAGGTGCACTTTCTTTGGGATTTCAAAAGAGAAAGTGAAATATCAGTTTTAACATTAAATATGTCACCACCGCTTTGGGGATTTTCATTTTATAAAATTAAAAACATAATTGGGACTTATTGATAACTCACAATGAATGTGTAAGTATATATAAGCATTTCTTCTCTTGAAAATGCATCTTTAGATTCAGATGGCCTTTCATGGTCCTAATTATTTCCTAATTATTTGCTTAAATTGTTGTTAAAATATCATAATACTTACAAGCTCTAGTTTAAATACTCTAACTTGAAAATATTTCTGCAGCTGTTGTTTTCGTAGAATTCACTTCTTATTAAAAGTTGAGGAATAATGAAGCTAATGATATAAAATAAAGATAATTAATAAATCATTTTATGTTTAAAATCAATTGAAACTGGGCAGCTAACTAAAGAGAGTACAAAAAAAACCTTGCTTTTAATAATCAGGAGTTCTTGTTGTGAATATACATTCTGTCGCATACCTTTCTGTCAAAGTCTCTGAGTTGAGATTCAGCCCCTGCCAAGTCTCCGAAAATCGCTTGTTCAAAAATCTTAATTATAAGAAAGTAAACAAAGAGCGGGTTGAGGTAGTGCAGAGTTCTAATGAGTTAATATAACAGAACTCAAGAAAAGTCAACTCTCTTCAAAGCCAGCAGCTCAGCTCTGACAGTCATCCATCAAACTGAAGGTCTCCTTAATAAATGCCAATTATAGGGCATATATGCACAAACGTGGCTAGCATAAGCCATAGGATCATTTTCTTCTGAGAAAACTAGTGACCAAAAAAACACCCAGGCAGGGCAAGGGACCAGCCCACCCGACGGTGAGGCTTGCTTCCGATCGGAATACTAACTAGTATTATCGCTCTCCCTCTTTTTTCAACTTTGGAAAAGTTCAGAACCACACAGAATTTTGTTTGGGGTTATACAAATTCCTTCACAATTTGTATAGAAGTCTAACATAACTTTTTAAAAGCCATGACATGCCCATAATGTATACAGAGTCTCTGACTTCCGCCGTGAGCGAGGCTTTTTCCTAACTTAATCATACTCAAATTTCACCCCTTTTAAAGATCCTGATTCAAAAATGTTCACTCATTCTCCACAGTCCACAAATTTATACCATCTCTTCCTGTGGTATTTTATGTGCATAAATTAAAAAAGAATGGCCTCCAATGAGGATTAAAAAGTTGAAAAATATCATAGACTTTCTAAATTTAGTTTCATTTTTATTTTAATTCTCAAAATGTGTGTTAACAGCACAAATATTACATGTATATTTTCCTACATTCTTATAAAATAATCCATTCATGTTAACCTTATTATCTAGAGGAAATGCTGGCTCAACTCAGACAGGAAGTTACCTCATAGGCTTCTCATCATATCACCATGTAACCCTGCATATATGACAAATAAACACATGACAACTCTGGAGAAATAACTAAAATATGCCCTACTGGTACCATTGCTCTTATTGTGGAATTCAATAAGGATTCATACTCAATTTTCAAAAATGTTCCTCTGCCACCTTTTTTATTATCTACCTAGCCAATTGCTGAGCCCATCCTCAAACAAGTTTCCTAGTGGTGTTTGCTGACATCAGGGGGAGGGGAGGGAACTTTCTTAGAAAATATGGCCACAGATATTGGCCAAATTTTATACCACAGCATTACTTCTTTAACGCAGATAGGTGGGTTTTCAGAAAGAAGGGCTATATTCTTCTATGATGACAGAGATAATTAATAGAGCAAATGAAAACATTCATGTTTGATATTTTTATGCAAATGGATTAGAATAGTCTGCTTTAGTCCCAAGTTGATGTCTTATCTAATTGCCCTATAAAGTGACATCTTCCATCACACATGTGGACCCGTGCTAAATTCATTTATTTCCATCTTGCCTGATATGATGAATGGTCTGAGCTCCATTCAATTATTTAAAATGTGCAAAGAAACAGAAACAATGAGACTGGCAAAGCCCTCTACATTCTTAGGAACAATTTAGGCTAATTAGCATCAACTTCTCCCCCATTCATCATACCCCTTTAGAAATATAAACAAACTGTCAGCTCTAACCTAACAAACAGATCACTGAGCTACTTAACACAAATTATTCTTACATGAAAAGCTCCTTCTCAGGCAATATTCTCCTTTAGGGCATCTGGGAAGCTGAGCTATTAAAATTGAAGACATATGTTCCAGTCAAACTCAACTCCTGGATTGTAATGATCGCTGTTGTGACAGTTTTCAGTCAGCATACTTGCTGCTGGCAACACAGCCCCAAGCCTGAGCAAAACGCAAGTCAAATGGAATGATGCAAGCAGAGACCCTGATACAGAAGACACCTCCTCACACTACCTACCACGATTCAGTTAGTGGGGCTCACTCATGATCTCCTGTTGCAGCTCAAAGTTTGACTGCATTTCATTTAGGGTATTAAGGTGAGGAAGGTAACAAATGTGGTCTGTGACAAGACTGTGAGAATGTCATCGTGTGTTATTTTTAATTACATCCTTTGAGGCTGATGCTACTTAACTTTCAATATTCAGTTGAAGCCTTTAAGTCCTGGCCTATAATTTCAGAGAAGCTGGAGAAGGTATGGTTGGAAAGGTCCAGATGGAGAGAAAGGCAGCCTGCAGATAGACTGGGGGTGGCCCTCAAAAGGACAACTTAGAAACTGAACTCCTTCCTTTCAACTAACAGAAATAAAAATGAATAATTTACACTTTTACATACCAGAACTTTGTAATAAAATCCTTTCCTGGATATTGGACCCAGATACTATTTTCTTCATTTGTTTAAGTGCAGCCACATATGCACCATCAATTCTCATTATTTGCCTGAGTTATGCTCTATAACGTCACTGTTAACACTGAATTAGCGAATTCTGAACCCATTGCTCCTAGGGGAAATGCAAGGTTAACTTCCTGCAAGCCTCTGGTCACAACCTTTTCATCAGCTGATCAGTATGCAACCTTATTTTACATGGGTTTCTGTTTAAAGACACCTTATTTGATACATATTGTTGACTTATTAGCATTGACCTCACAACCAACAACACTATAACTGATGCCTGAATAAAGCTAATCAAACACATGACACGTCACAGACTTCTTGCATTTAGCAACAGTAGGCAACACTATGTTTGAGGACCATATTAAACAGTGAAATCGCCAATCAAAAAAGCACAAAAATGTGAAAAACACGGGACTAAATGGACCAGGAAAGGGACACTTGCTTACAGTATGAGAGCTAAATAGGAAGGCAGAATGTCATCTTGCTCAATCTCAGCTGGAAGTATGCACTTCAGATGACTGAGTTTTCACCACTGCACATGTCTGCAACTGACCATGAAAGCACCACAAGTATTGATTTTGAGGTTACAAATAAATGTTGTCAAGTAGGCAAGTTCACAAATACTAAATCTGCAAGTGGGCATCAACTGTATATACATTCATACATAAATACTCCCCTCACATTTCCCTCTGACTTGTTTCTCTCAGAGAGCTAGGGTCATAGTCTGAAAATCAAGCAAAGCCTTCACAAGTTAACCGATAAATTCTGGTGGCCACGGACTTTCTAGTAACATGGTAAATCATAAAACCCTTCCAATATATTCCTCCTAGAGGCTCGGTGCATGAAATTCGTGCACGGGTGGGGTCCTGAGGCCTGGCTGGCGATCAGGGCCAATTTGTGGGGTGACCAGTGGGGTGATCGGGGCCCCCACTCACACCCGCCTTGGCCTGGCACCGCCCACTCACCAGCCCTGCCCCCTACCACTACCGCCAGTCACCTCCCTCTGTGGGGTGACCAGTGGGGCAATCAGGGGGCCCCCCTACTCGCACCCACCTTGGCTGGCCTGGCGGTGCCTGTTCACTGGCCCCGCCCACCACCACCACCACTGCTGGTTGGGGCCTGCAGGCTGGAGGCAGCTTCTGCGTTGAGCGTCTGCCCCCTGGTGGTCAGTGCACGTCATAGCAACCGGTCATTCTGCAGCTCAGTCTATTTGCATATTAGGGTTTTATATAGATAGATTCTTTAGTATACTAGGAATGTTAACACTGATGGCACTATAACTACTGCGATAATAGTGTCAATCCATACCCGACCCACCATATAATACTGTCTCTACCTTACTGCAGTATTTGGATTACTATTATTTGTTATAGTGCGTAGTTGTTGCTAGCATCCATCTCCCCCCACCCCAACCAACCTAGATCTCAGATTTCCCATCCACACTGTTTAGGCAGGGTTGTCTCTAGAAGTGGGCTATTGGCCTTTAAGCCAATTAGTGCATCCCATCCCTCTAGCTACAGTAATTCCTTTAGGATGAGCATACAACTCAGTCTGGGCTAAAGACACTCCAGGAGATATTTTCTGAGCTCTTCTTGGAAAAATGGTTTCTCTCTGAGAGTCATGGCAGGAACCAGCCTCAGGAGGAAGCAGGCATTACACAAAGCAGAGCTGAGACATGTAAACAAACTGGGTCCTCCATGATAGTGTTAAACTACTGGCCAAAAGCTCACATTTATTACACCATATTTTAAAATTATTCAATAACTAATAAATAAATACCCTTCATTGCTTAAGGTAACTTGGGTGAGGTTCTATTTTTCTTGTACTGAAGAGAATTCTGACATATTTACATGCTAGTTTTTACCTGTCTGTTCCTAACACACACACACACACACACACACACACACACACACACACACACGAAAATGTTAATTACCTGAATTATCTTTGCTCATCTTTTTATAGACTCTTTCCTTCCTAGAAGCATGACCGATAATAGAAGCCATTGATAAATACATTTAATTTAATTAGTAGAATGGAGAATACCTTCCACGGATGGAATCATAAACAGTACACCAGATTAACCCTAGGATGGCTAATCAAGGTGGCTGCTATCCACACTGCTGCTCACCCATGAGAACAAAGTTCTTGATATAATTGCCTTAAATATAAAGTGGCTCATTTTATATCATACTAGTACACATTTGCACTACAGAAAACTAAAATCTTTATATAACCAATCAATATTCATCTTTACTTTGTCAAGTAAAATTACAAAGGTAACATGACCTTGTGTCCGGCTCACCCCTTAAAGTAAGATAAGTTTAAAATACTTTTACTTCAGCGTCCCAGACTCCAGTTCCCTGGGTTGGGGTAAAAAGAATAGAGCTGAATGTTACCCAAGCTTCATTTATAAATGTAGCTTATCCCAACTTTGTAAAACTTCTGCCTAGTCTTTTTTTTTCTCTATGGGTGGTTTTAACAGCCAAGTTATTTGTGGATGCAAAACTGTATAATAAACTGCAACTGCAATTGACTAACCTCAGAAGGTCTGACAAGTGACTAATTACTCCCACAGGTGGCCAACTGCTTTGGCAATTAGCCCATTGTAGGCAAAAATCATAGTGTATAAGAAAGAGGCTTCCTTTTCAAAGTATCCACACCTTCTTTTTGGAGAATGAATAGAGGGGAGAGGACTTACAGGAAAAATGGGGGGGGGGGTGAAAGCATAAGGGGTAAATCCAAAAATTAATGGTTTCTTCAACAAACAAACCATTTAATCTGATTTTTTTCCTCCCAAGGTGGAGGAATTCCACCCAAACCCCCCCCCCACCACCACCACCTCCACCACCACCAAATAAACCTCAGTAATAACCTTAAAGAGAGATCAGGCCATCTAGCTAAACAGTTTTAATAATTCTAAGGTCATCTGCCATAAACAAATTTTTTCTCTTTAGTTTTATATATGTTTCAGAAATGATTGACATACTCTAGCAATTCTGGAGACTCTATTTTAACACCTTCTTCATATCACACAGTAAATAGCATAGGAGTTGTGTCTAAATGTACATTTTCAATTATTTATTTATAATTATACTATTGCATGAGCTTCCTACTAAAATATCTTTATGCTCTAGATAACATTCCTATATCATAGCAATGTGGTCAAGTGTAGAATTAAATTTTAAAGATTTCTTTCTATAATAGACTTCAATCTACAATTAGGTGTTAAATGTTCATCCTACCCAAAATGATCTACAGATTCAATGCAATTCCTATCAAAATTCCAATGGCCTTTTTTACAAAAATACAAAAATAAATCCTAACATTCATATGGGGCCATAACAAAACTACAGTATCCAAAGCAATCTTGAGCAAGAAGATCAAAGCTGGAGGCATCACACCGCCTTATTTCAAAATATTTTACAAAGCTATAGTAATAATGACAGTATGGTACTAGCATAAAAATAGAAATATAATAGCAATGGAACAGAGTAGAGAGCTTAGAAATAAATATACACATTTATGTTCATCTGATCTTTGACATAGGTGCCAAGAATACACAAAGGAGAAAAGATAAGTACCTTCAATAAATGGTGTTGAGAAAACTAGATAATCATATGCAGAAAAATGAAATTGGACCCTTATCTCAAGCCATATACAAAAATCAATTCAAAATGGGTTAAAGACTTAAACATAAAACCTGAAACTAAAGCTACTAGAAGAAAACAGGAAAAAAGCTTCTTGACATTGATCTAGGCAATGATTTTGGGGATAAAACCCAAAAACAAAGGCAACAAAAGCAAAAGTAGACAAATAGGGCTGCACCAAACTAAAAAGCTTTTCCCAGCAATGGAAACAATCAACAGAGTGAAGCAACAATTTACAGAAAGGAAGAAAATTATTTCAAATCATCTGATAAATAGTTAGTATCCAAAATGTATAAGGAACTCAACTCAATAGCAAGAAAACAAGTAGCCCAATTTAAAAAAAAAAACACAGAGGACATGAGTAGACATTTCTCAAAAGAAGATAACAGGTATATGAAAAAAGTACTCAACACTACTAATCATCAGAGAAATGCAAATCAAAACCACAATGAAAATCACCTCACACCTTTATGAATCCACCTAAGTGTGCGTCATTTGCAACACTGATGAACCTGGAG
>NW_005871070.1:2363768-2380156 GCF_000147115.1 Myotis lucifugus | reverse complement strand
AAGAGAAATAAAGCAGGGTATACAAAAACAAAATCTGCATGTTCTCATTCATATGTGGAATCTAAAAAAGTTGAACTCTTAGGGGCAGAGAGTAGAATGGTGATTACCAGGGGGGACAGGGGGCGGGGGGGAATGAGGAATTATTATTGGTCAAAGGGTACAAGGCACCAGATATGTAGAATGAACAAGTTCGGGAGACCTAATGCACAGCATGGTAACTATTGTCAACAATATTGCACTGTAGACTTGAATTTGCTGAGAATAGATCTAGCTTAGTCTTACATTCACAAAAAAGGTAATTGTGTGAGGTGATGGATATGGTAATTAGCTTACTATGTTAACCATTTTGCAATGTATACATGTATCAAAACATTACATGGTAGCCCTAACCCGTTTGGCTCAGTGGATAGAGCATCAGTCTGCGGACTCAAGGGTTCCAGGTTCGATTCCAGTCAAGGGCATGTACCTTGGTTGCGGGCACATCCCCAGTAGGGGGTGTGCAGGAGGCAGCTTATTGATGTTTCTCTCTCATCGATGTTTCTAACTCTCTATCCCTCTCCCTTCCTCTCTGTAAAAAATCAATAAAATATATTTTTAAAAAAAACATTACATGGTACATCTTAAAAACATACATTTTTTTATTTGTCAGTTATATTTCACTAGTAGTCCTGCGCATGAATCCGTGCACCAGTAGCTCTCTGCAGGGCCTGGCTGCTCTGCACCAGCTGCCCAGAGGCCCTCTGCAGCCAGGGTGGAACGCTTGCCTCGTCGCCACGGTGATGAGGTAAGCATTCCGCCAGGCCGCTCACACTGCCCATTCTCAGCGGCCAGCCCTCCCGGGACTGGGGGACTCCAGCGGAGCTGAGAAGACTGGGCGCCGCCATCTTGTGGCTATGGGCACAGCCATCTTTGTGATGGAGTGATGGTTAATTTGCATATTACCCTTTTATTTGATAGGATTAGGCTAGAAGAAGAAAAATTAGGCAATTTTTCTGAAGTAACCACCCTGTGATCAGTCTCTGTCCCCCAGATGCAGGTCTCTTGGAGGACAAGACACGTAGCACTGCAACAAACAGGCACTTTATACACCAGACTAGGAAGAGGTTGGACTTTTCATTGCCATCCAGGTCAGATGGTACCTATTAGCAGGGAAAAAATTAAAACATTTGGTAGTGTCCAGTTTGCTGAGAATGGGGAGATATAAATATTGTACTAAGAACAAAAATTAGAGAAAAATGGTGGCATCTATCAAAATGTAAAAACCAAATTTGTTTGAACCATAAATTTTCTTCTAGGGAATCATGCTACAGGTAAATAAGTTTGTACATGCACACATATACAAACATTCACACACACATATATATATACATACAATTATAAACACAAACATCCATACATTTATATAGACACACACACACATGCATCCAGATGAATAGACCACATTGCAGGGTGCTAATTACAACATGGTTGGTAATAGCAAAAAAAAAAAAAAAAAGAAAGAAAGAGTGGAAACAAGCTAAATGTCATCAATGGTGACTGGTTAAATAAACTATGGCACCTAAATGCAACAAAGTAAAATACTAGTATCCAGTTTTTTGAAAAATGAAATAGCTTTACATATTGAAATAAAAAAACATATGTCCAAGACAAAATATAAGCTCCGTGAGAGCAGGAATTGTGTCTGTTTAGATCACTGCAATACCATCTGGGTCTAGAATAGTATATGGCACAGAGGTCCTCAATAAATATTGTTGAATTGAAATAACTGTGTTATTCAGTAAAAACATATGGCAGAAAGGGCATGAATAAAGAAGGTAGCAATGAACAACACCTTGACCGGGTGTTCAAAAATAGCATCACAAATGAGGCATATGTGAACATGTGTGACTCTAGTTGTGCTATTCTAGAACATATCACTTATGTAGTATCCCACACAAGAATGCATAAAGAAATATCAGACAAACCCAAAATGAGAAAAAGTCTATTAAATTCTTCAAAAATTCTAATGTTATAAATAATAAAGAACTGCTGAAAAATGGTTTCAGATTAACAGGGACTAATGAGATATAACCAAGTACAATATATGATCCTAAACTAGACCTGGTACTGAAGGGGGTAAAATACAGTAAAGTACATTCCACCAATCTCATAAAAGTTTTGTATCAGTGACAAAGTTATTGAGGTTGATAATTGTATGGTGCTTATGAATATCATTATTCATAGGAAACACACACTAAAACATTTAGGGATTACAACAGATTAAATGATTATGTGTTCACCAATTCCTATGTTAAATCCTAATGCCCAGTGTGATGGTATTTGGAGGTGGGGCCTTTG
Organism: Myotis lucifugus; assembly: GCF_000147115.1. Classification (NCBI taxonomy): domain Eukaryota; kingdom Metazoa; phylum Chordata; class Mammalia; order Chiroptera; family Vespertilionidae; genus Myotis; species Myotis lucifugus. The sequence goes on along the minus strand of NW_005871070.1, from coordinate 2,377,819 downwards.
GGAGATGACTAAGCCATCAGAGTGGAGCTCTCAGGAATGGGATTAGTGCCCTTATATGAAAAGATCCCAGAGAGCATCCTCACTGCCTCCACCAGATGAGGACACAGTGAGAAGAAAGCAACCATTTATGAACCAAGAAGCAGATTCTCACCAGACACGGAATCTGACTGTACTTTGACCTTGGATTTCCCAGCCTCTAGAATTGTGATAAATAAATTTCTGTTGTTCATAAGCCACCCAGCCTATGGTATTTTGTTGTAGCAGCCCAAATAGTCTAAGACAGAAATTAGCAGGCCACGATGTATGCATTTTACTTTTGATCAATTCAGGGGAAAAAATTGATGGATAGATGGACAGACATTGCTACAGAGAACAAATGATAAAGCATTTGGGGCAAAATATCAACAGCCATGAATCTGGATAAAATTTTTTCTTCTAAATTCTTGCAACTTTTCTGTAAGTTTGAGCTTTTTGCCAAATAAAAACTTTTCTAAAAGACACACACACACACACACACACACACACACACTCACACACACACATACACACACTCAGATTCTGGAACTAAATACCAAAAAAAGTTCACAATACTTACCTCCTGGGAATGGGAATACAGGGATTTTGGGGGTAGGGGTGGGTATAGGATTATTGAGAGGGAAGGGGACTCTTAGCTTTTGTTTAATATCCCTCTAAGCTGTCATAATTTAACATGAACTACCTGTACAATAAGATGATGCCTAATTAATTTTAAAGCAGCATTTTGGAGTCATAGAAAGAGTGTGGCTGAAAGATGTTGACTGAAATCTCATCAGTGCCCACTTTGCTCAGGGTATGGCCTTAACCAAGAGAAGTAATTTCTTTGAATGTGAAATTCCTTAGATGACCTAAATTTCTATTCCCAGCTGTGTCACAAACTCACTAGAGAATGTTAGGCGGGTCTTTCACCTCCCTAGGCCTCAAGTTTCTTGTCTATAAAATGAGAGGACGCAACCATGACTTATTTTCAAGACCATTTTTATAGCAAAAGAAGTTTGCTGTTCCAGGCTATTATCTCTTTTAACAGGAAGAGTTCTTCTGAATTTTGTCATTCACATGAAGAAAAGATACTCTACCATTTTGGGGGCCAATGACTATTACTTAATATCCTCATACAACTTTAAATGGTTTTTATTTGTTTTCTTTTTATTGTATCTACATTAGAAGATGGATGTTAGCCAAACCTATTGTAGTAATTTCATAATATATGTAAATAAAACCATCATGTTGTATCTTAAAAGTGTACAGTGATGTGTGTTAAATATATATATATATATATATAGCCAGCAACCGGAACGCCAGAATGACCAGAACCACCAGTCGTTATGACGTCCACTGTGGCCAGTGAACTGGCCCGATCCGGGGGTGGGGGCTGGCTGGCCAACCTCCCACGGCCCCTCGCCCCAGCCGGCCCCACCCCTGATTGGCCTCTCCCACCCTGATTGAGGGCAGGGCAGCTGGCCAACCAGCCCGTGACCCTTCCCCCTGGCCAGCCCCACCCCAGATCACCCCCCACCCCAATAGGGGGCGGGTCTGGCAGCCAACCACCTGTGGCCCCTCCCCCTGTATGGCCCTACCCCTGATGGGCCCCCACCAATCCATCAGCCCACAGCCTCTCTTCCTGGCTGGCCCCACCCCCAACCAGTCCCCCATTTTGATCAGGGGCAGGGCTGGCTGGCCAACCACCCATGGCCCCTCCCCAAGGCACTGGCCCCCTATTGGCCCCCCCACCCCAATCAGGGGTGAGGCCCACTGGCCAATCACCCATGGCACCTCCCCGCAGCTGGCCCAGCCCTGATTGGCCCTGATCCGCCCCGACTGGGGTTGGGCTGGTGGGACCCTACCCATGCACGAATTCGTGCACTGGGCCTCTAGTTTCTCAATAAAACTGGGGGAGGGGGGGAGTGAGTCCACATTGGTTTGTAATAATTTGGACTTCCCCACATTTGAACTAAGGGTATGGTAGTCTTTCCCTGCTCCTTCTCTTCCCTACCTTCTCCAGGGAGCATTTCTCAACCATTTCTCTGTGTCTACCTAAAACCCTCCTGGGGCAAACATCAGGGACTTCTAACCCAGTAGGACCTATTCTCCTGTCTCTTTCCCCTTAACATTTAAGCTTGTGCATTGCTGAAAGGAAATTTAATCCATATGCTTCTGAGTCGTTTACACTTAACACTTCAAAATATTCTGTTGTAATGGTCATTTTTGTCACAAGATTCCTCCTGAGTCTTTACAAGGCCTTTTATTCTTAGCAGTCTCAGTTTAGCAGTCATACATGGAATCGAAACTCCAGAAGGATAGTTCTTTATCTTTATCATTCTTCACTTATTTGGTACACCTTGCCAAGCTTTTTCTACCCTGAGGTAAGAAAGCCTTTGTTCTAAGACACTTTTTTATGTTCTTTTTCTTATATAATCAGGATGTTAATAATTACTATTTGCTGGGCATAAACGATGACATGCTCTGTACTAAGAACTTTTCTGTATCTTTAATCTTCAAATTTGGATAACTATAAATTTTTCCCTACTTTTCAGAACCCAAAGCTCTAAGAGATAAAGTAATTTGTCTAAAATCACCTAGCTGATAAGAATTGAGGTGAGACTATCTCCAAATACAGCACTGCGCTCTTTCTAAATTAAATTAAAACCACACATCTGGTGATGCTTCAACTTCCATAGCTAGAGGCATTGTTAGCAGGCCCTCTTCACCCTGTGATTGGACTATGGCATCAGCCCACCTGACTTTGAACAATTTACTTAACCTCAGTTTCCATATGAATAAAATGAGGAAAATACCTACCTGTTTGGGTGGTTGCAGAACATGATCTATATTGTAGACATTACATGTAGAATTAGAATGGTGCCTAAAACATAGAGTTCAATAAATATTAGCTATTATTATCATTCTTTGTCTCACCCAATGCATTTGTTTCTCTTTCACTGCTAACCAACTTAATTAACCTATTATAAACTAAGAAATTTAGTGAAATGATCTAATATGATTGTTTCACATACTATGAAAGGCTTTTGTGTATTGTGAAGTAATGTATTAATGCTCTCTAAAAATGCCAACACCAAACATATCTAGGATGTTGAGAAATTTCATACAAAGCACAATTATTAATTGATCAGATGTTCTCTCACTTTCTCCCAACACAGATATATTTGTCCACCTCTAAAATTTCTACTACTTAAACTACACTTTTATTTTTATTTATTTCCTTTCTTATTTCTTCTAAGTCTGCTTGTCTAACCCTGTGTGAACACATAAATGTTGATGAAGTCAAAGTCATAAACTCACTCCTTTTGCAAGTAGATTATTCACTGTTGGATGGATGCAGAATATACCCCGAATCTTGGCCAATGCTACTAATGAAAATCATTTATCACAAGAGATGTCAATGGGTGAGATACCACCCTATGCTTTAAAAACTTTAAATATCTATAAAATATAATAACTAGGTAAATGGAAACTTTTCACATGCAAAGCAATTCATCACAATGTTATTTTTAATTATTAAAAAATTTTAAGTAAATGTTCAATAATAGGAAGATGGTCTAATAAACTTTATAGTTGTGCAATGGAATTTAAATAATGGTTTACAAAGATTTTTAAGTGACATTACTATATTTTAATTTTAAAAAGCAGAATATAGAAATGCTTTTAATTATGTTAAATTGTGCATTTAAATAAGTTTATACAAACACCCATATATGTATAAAAAAGGCAAAATTAGAAGATGCACTAAAATATTAACAGTGGTAATATTTGGGTAGTAAAATGAATTATGGGTGATTTTTATTTTCTTCTTTATTATAACTAGAGGCCCGATGCACGAAAATTCATGCAAGAGTAGGCCTTCCTTCCCCTGGCTGCCGGCACCGGCTTCCCTCTGGCACCCAGGTCCCAGCTGCTTCCCTCTTCCAGCCATCTGCAGGCACCTGGGACCCGGGCTGGCTTCCCTCAGGCCGTTTGCAGGCACCCAGGATCCGGGCTGGCTTCCCTCCGCCCCGGCTTGGTCAGGAAGGACATCTGGAATGACGACCGGAAGACGTCTGATCTAATTAGCATATTACCATTTTATTATTATAGATAGCATCAGTTTTTAATTTTATTGACTGTGTTAAATGACTTATGTGACTTCTCTCACATTTGTTTCCTCATCTGTAAAATGAGGACAATGAGAATATCTGTTTTGCAAGTATAATGTATCAGATGAGCTAACATAAAAATAATTGACAAATTTTAAAAGTAATGTTTAAATATTAAATTATTAGAAAACAGTATGACTTTATTATATGTATGAATTACAGCAGTTAGGACTGGCAATATTTTTTAGAAATTTTTGTTTAGAAATGTTAATTAAAATGTATTACATATGTGGTTCTTTTTTCTGAGACTTTTCCAGGTTCCCTAGGATTTCCTGCTCCTTTACCTCCCCTAACTATGGCATTCTTATCACTGGGAAGGCTGGGGAAATATTAAGAAGGGTGGCAGTTTATTGGCAGAAGATAGAAAAGAGATCAAATAAAAAATTCAGAACTGTATGCCATTTTAGCCACATAATGGAGAGGAAAGCCAAACTCTGAAGCACAAGAAAATGTGAGATCTAGAATCATTCAGGCGCCCAACAAAATAGATAATGAACATCTCAGTGTACTGGACACCAAATCAACAATGGCTTTAGGCAGAAAAGCCATTGGCGTGACTGAAAAGGTGCATGCCAGAAGGGCTAAAAGGGAATCAGGTGTCCAATCATGAATACAAAACAGATGCCCTAGGATCACAGTGGGGCCAAATCACCACAGTGCAAACTGCAGGGCAAATGCCTTTCTTCATGTTTCCCATCTGAGACTGTACTTTATTATTTCATTTTCAATTTTCAGAAAGAAAGAGGAGAGTCAGAGTGGGGATAAACCAAGGCTATCTGTTCCAAAAGGAAGAACCAGATATCCGGAGTTATTAAAATGAAGAAACTGAGTAATCACAAGTGTAACAGATATGGATCATAAAGACATAAAGGTCTATTATTAAAACATTATAGAATTAATAAAATTCTATTAGAATTCATAAAATTATAGACTATTATGAAGTTTCATTTCATCACAAATTCAAAATACTCCAAGATGAGAATTAGCTTGTTATTGCTGTCTTACATGTATATGTTAATAATGCTAACATAACTAACTAATGTTAACATACTAAAACAATAATAAGGTTGTATCACCCAACAACATTGGAACAGATATTAGTAATTTTCGGTATAGACTTTTAAAGTACAAAGTGGACAGTATTCTAAGAATTGATTCAGAAATGTGCTCTGGAAATATAACAAATGTTCTTAGCTAAATAGCTTCTAAGTTTTTCTATTAAAAATGTAGTTACCAAGCCCTAGCCAGTTTGGCTCACTAGACCCTTGGCCCATGGACTGAATGGTCACGGGTTCAATTCCTGTCCAGGGTATGTACCTCAGTTGTAGGCTTGATCCCCAAGCTGCTCTGGGCTTGTGTGAGAGGCAACCAATGGATGTGTCTCTCTCACATATCAATGTTTCTCTCTGTGTGTCTCTCCCCCTCCTTTCCACTCTCTCTAAAAATCAATGGGAAAATATCTTTGGGTGAGGATTAACAACACCAACAAAAAAAGTAGTTACCAAGGTCAATGTTCTTATTTTCATTTATCAAATACCTATAGTGGTAGGCACTACTATTTCAAGAATTATACTCATTCATTCATATAACATTCCTATAATATAAGCATATTATCATCCCCATTTCACTGAGAAAGAAAGGGAAGCAGAAAGGTTAAGGTGATTGAGATGTACCCAAGAACTCATAGCTAATAAGTGTAGTTTCCAGGACTGAAACCAAGCTATTCCTCTCCTATAACCATTATATGCATTTGCACATACTTGCATATACAACACAAGTGAGGTCTAAGAACCATAGAGAAATGGAAATCCGTTGTAGATAAAATAACAACAGGTCTCAGTTCACTGTGACAATCCAACTTCATATATATTGTCCCATTATAATCCTATATAATAAAGAGCTAATATGCAAATAGTCATCATGCCATCATGCCCTCACACCCTCATGCCCCGGCACCAGGGCCGGGGGACCTGAGGCCATGCCCCCCGCCCGGCGGGGCTTGACGGGCATGAGACCAGCTGGGTCTGGGTCTCACACTATTTTGAGGTGCGTGCAGGTGGACAGGGACTTGACTCTGGGTCCCGCGGCGCACCCCAGACTCTGACAGGAGGGAGATTTTCATATACATTTTACTAATTTTCTTTCATCTCTGACACTTCTATTATAGAGAAAGGGGAAATGGCAATATTAAAATATTTCCTCTAATTAATTCCCTTTAAATGTGCATGAATTTCATGCACCGGGCCACTAGTTATTAATACTAGCCCTTGTCACTCTCAATAGTGTCCAAGTTCAGGCAAAACATACAGAGTGGACTTGTTAGAAAGGTTCTGTTCCACTACCGTGGGAGAGCCTCTTAAGCTTTGTTATCCATAATTTCCCTGGATGTAAACAGGGAATGCTAATGTTTGTTCTCTTCCTGCTTCCCAAGATGATACTATGATCATATGATCCCGAAGAATATATATATATATATATATATATATATATATATATGTAAGATATTTTGAAGTTTTACAAATGTCCAATAGCTGTATTAGAAACTTCTATAACTGCTGAGCTCCCATCATGTGCAGAGTATGAACAGACATGCTTTAAATGTATTAATGGACTCATTGCCCATGAGTACATAATGCCTTTTTTATTCTTATAAAACAAATATCTGTAATATAAACATTGGTGTCAGAATAGAGTACAAACAAACAAATCATTAAATCACTCTTAACTATTATTACTGAACCAGAAACTATGTCAAGAAACTTACTTGAAAAGAAAGTTTTGCAAATTTCATTATATAATATCCACTTTATGGTTAACTCATTATTTCCACATAAGCAAAAAAACAAAAAAAACCCACCCAGAATTAAACAATAAATTATTTTGTTATTTAAAATAGAGTTTAAGAAGCTAGTGCCAGTACGTAATCCATCAGAAAGAAAAGATATAGATTCATTTTACAAGAGAAAAAGGATATTGAGACTTTGTTGCTATAGCAATGAGTCAAAATTCAGAAAATCACCTACAAAAGTGGATAAAAGACTTAAATATAAGTCGTGAAACCATAAAAATCCTAGGAGAAACCATAGGCAGCAAAATCTCAGACATCTCTCCTGGCAATATGTTTACCAATACATCTCCTAAGGAAAAAAATCTCAGAAGAAAATAAACAAATGGGACTATATCAAAATAAAAAGCTTCTGCACAGCAAAGGAAAATATCAACAGAATGAAAAGAGAGCCCACTGTATGGGAGAACATATTTGGCAATGATACATCTGATAAAGGGTTAATATCCAAAATATATAAGGAACTCATACAACTTAACAAAAGGAAGACAAACAATCCAATTAAAAAATGGGCAAAGTAGACACTTCTTCAAAGTGGACATACAGATGGCCAAGAGACATAGGAAAAAACACTCAAAGTCACTGATCATCCAAGAGATGCAAATCAAAATGACAATGAGGTACCATCTCATACATGTCAGAATGGCTACCATCAACAAATCAACAAATGACAAGTGCTGGAGAGGATGTGGAGAAAAAGGAACCCTAGTACACTGCTGGTGGGAATGCAAACTGGTGCAACCATTATGGAAAACAGTATGAAGTTTCCTCAAAAAATTCAATATGGAACTACCATTTGACCCAGTGATCCCACTTCTAGGATTATATCCTAAGAAAGAGGAAGCACAAATCAGAAAGAATGTTTGCACCCCTATGTTCACAGCAGCACAATTTACAATAGCTAAGATCTGGAAACAGCTCAAGTGTCCATCAGTAAATGAATGGATAAAAAAGCTGTGCTACATTTACACCATGGAATACTATGCAGCAGTACAAAAGAAGAATCTCTTACCCTTTAAGACAGCATGGAGAGACCTGAAGAATATCATGCTAAGTGAAATAAGTCAGTCAGAGAAAGATAAGTATCAAATGAATGCACTCATATGTGGAATCTAAGTAACAAAATAAACTGATCTCTGGAGTGGATCCAGAGACATGGAAGCATGGAACAGAGTGGGGAATCTCAGAGGGACGGTGGGGGAGGGTGGGTGCGGGGGAGGGTGGGTGGGTGGGAGGTAATTAACTAAAGACCTTGTATGCATATATGCATAACCCATGGACACAGACAATAGAGTGCTGAAGGCCTAGGGTAGCAGGGAGGTGCGGGGCGGGGGGAGCGGGAGGGGGGTTACGGGGATGGCTGGAAGGTGTCAATGGGGGCAAAAAAGGGACATATGTAATACTTTCAACAGTAAAGAATTTTAAAAAAACATACAGAACATCAACAGAGTATAAAATATTATTGATATACATACAAAACCATATATGTATTATATTTTATGCTGAGCTATGACAAAATAATGATACTGACTTATAAATTCTGTTTTCTATGACAATGACATCCAAGCATTGACTTATGAGACTCTCTACATAGTTTGTATATAAAAAGTTTCTATTTAGTAAATAAAAATGAGTAAGTTTTTTCTGAGAAATGTCATTACTTTCATCAAGATGAGCTGTTTCTTGTACTGAGTGGGGAAAGGTGAAGAATTTTATACTCTAAGTGGCTCACAGATTAAATAAGGCTAAGAGCCAGTACCAGTTAAATTGATTATGCAATCATAATGTGGACACATCTGGGAATTTATTTATTATCAGAAACTTATGTAGCACATGATTTTTCATTTAAAGAGTAGCAGAGCCTGCTAGCGTGGCTCAGTGGTTGATTCCCAGTCAGGGTACATGCCCAAGTTGTAGGCTCTATCCCCAACAGGGGGCGTGCAGGAGGCAGTTGATCAATGATTCTCATCATTGATGTTTCTACCTCTCCCTCTCCCTTCCTCTCTGAAATCAGTAAAAATATATTTTTTAAAAAAGAAAAAGAAAATCACCTACATATAGGGAATTAAAAGGTGTGAACTTTGTCATAGTGTGTGTGTGTGTGAATCCCTGTGTATTCTCACTTTTTGATCTGTAAATTTGCAATAATAGAAAAAACATCTAAAATGGATAAAAGTATTACATCCTCAGTGTTCAACTTTTTGTTCCTTGTCTCCATCCATTCTACTCCCCATACCCTAATTTAAATGGACATATTGACCATTTCATCATAGTCTATCTCTTGCTTTACTCCTTTTTAATTTATCATCTCACTAAATGTACTCATCTCCTTGATTGAAAATAAGATAATCTAAATATATTCATTGTTTTTATTATTTTATTAAATTTATCACACTTTGCAGAAGCATAGTTTGGGTCACAGTTTCCTTACCTATAAATTAAGAAGTTTCAATCAGTTGATCCCTATGAAATTCACAGCTTTGTAGATCACAATATATCATGTGAATGGGGGGACCTTTATAAATGCTTCAGACTGAGACAGGGATGAAGGTATGATGGTGTGAATTATTCTATCTTGCTTTGGGGGGGGTGGAATTACCATAACAACTAATTCTGCTTCAGTTCAGCAATAAATCTCTGATCAAAAAGAAAAAGAAAGTATCTGAAATCATAAGTGTCAAATTTGAGACATTCCCTAATTTCTTGCTCCAATGAAATGTGATCTGTTTGTCATTAGAATGTGAAATACAAAGCTAAGATATATAAAGGCAATTTTTGCTTTTTGAAAAATCTTTTTATCCTTACCTGTCATAAAGAGTGATTATGAAAATAAGTGATGTCGTGCAGTCAGGAGCCTCATGTGCTAGCCTTAGCTCTACTTCTAATTACCTGCCCAAGAGCATACTCACTTGGTTTTTATAGAGCTGGTTTGTTCTGGTTCCTGAGGCTTCTCTCAGGATGGGAGATAACGGCAGGGATTAACCCTCAGTGCTTCACAACTTTTCATATTGCAAAACTGCCATATACTAGTAGTTGACTGATTCTTTTCTATTGATAATCAGGGGTCTTCATGAAATAAAATCAAAACAGAAAGTTAATGAATAATATTTTGTCAGATTTCTTGCAGAGATGTGAAAATTATTAATATTGCATGTCTAAAATGAACATAGCTTAACTCCATATCATGAAAGTAAATGATTACAATATTATTAAAAATACTTTAAGACTATTTTTTATAACTTCATAGTATTCCAAGAACCAACGCTTCTGACTTTAAGTTGACCTGTACTTTCTATGAAGAATGTTTCAATACTTGTGGAAAACAAACTATATAATTGCTGTAAAACAATAGCTTGTGAACATTAGTTCAGACTTTCTAACCATGCTCTAGGGAATCCAAGAGCTCATTTCCTGTGAACTTCTATTACTTATGTTTTATGTTAAGAGGTTTGCAAGGGCATTAGTTAGCCAGAAAACTAGTCCCTAGAAAACTTGCTTCATTATTAAAAGCAAAATAAGATACTAAGTAGCAGGAGGAAGGCAACTTTCCCATTTACCAAAACTACCTAATAGGCTTACAGAGAACAGGTGATGATCATCCCGTTCTGGAGTATTAAGCACCTCCTCTTGAAACAGGGCATACATAGGCTCTTCTAAGCACGAAGGAATATTCCTCTTTTATTTTAAGAACCCAAAATATACCATGTACAAACCCAAGTTATGATAAAGATAAGGAAGGCACCGCCTGGTTGGGTTGAAAAGCACAGGAAAAGGGGGTGATGACATCACTTCTAACCCCCTTCTCTCCAGGCCAGCCCCTGTGCTTACTCAGGCAGGGTCAACTCCATCCACACCACCCCCCCAGCACCGTGATTCAGTTATATAAAGGACACACCATATTATGCTCAATCATTGTCAGTTAAATTTATGGCAATGAAAATATTTCACTCCCAAACAACTGATAATTGGTAATTGATAATATTCACAATGGAGCAATAATCTGTTTGAAGCAAGACTTACCATACATGTTACTTGGTTTTTAGAGACTATTGGAAGAGCCTGGATTCCTATTTTATGCCAAACCTCAGTATACAATTCCAGAAAAGACTGCTAATTTTTCAAACAATGGTGAGTCGCTGATATAAGGAGGCTTTGGAGCCAGTGTGTGTACAGTATGGTGGGAAGATATCCAGCCTGGGAATAAGTAGATATAAATTATGGTCCTGGCTCTGCTTCGAAATCTTTGAAAAATTACTTCTCTCTGAGCCTTGGTGTTTTAAATTAGAAATCAAGGAAGTTGAGCTCAATAAAGTTTCTAAACTTTTATTAACATAAGAAACTTTTTTTTAAACAAAATTTACTAATGAACCCAACCTGTTAAAATGATGAGTGAACCTGCTCTGGTTGAAAAGAGCGCAGGAAACCTGAGCTTCGCCAATCACCTTCCTGTCTACCCCCAACTCAGACTGCAAACCACCAACCTTTAGAATCTCTGAAGTTCCTTCTGTTACTCGATGGGGATGGAAAAGAAAATGATGAAGCAGATGTTAGCTTTTAAAGGCTGATAGTGATCTGTCTGAGGCTCTGGGAAAGAGTTTGAGATAGAGAGGGAAGAAATTGATGGACATCTCTCAGCGGTTCTAGATCCTGGCTGTTGGAGCCTGTTTTACAGAACCCCTTTCCTCTTGCTATCACTCACTTCTGGTTTGAAAAGCCAAAGCAGTCAAATAATAGCGCCAACGAGACAGAATAGTTTTATTGTAATGAATGTCATATTATCTGTACCAGTTCACTTACCTCAGAAAACTAAATTATGTTTTAGGTATAGGTTGCCTCCTACATTTTCTTTTGTATGTAAGAAGTCTATTTCAAACATCCCTTAGAGAAACAACTAATTATAATCTCATTCAAAGATTAAAGCCAAACGAAAACAAAATTAAGTCTGTTATTAAGAGGCAGTTCAAGACAATACTAAGCTGAATTTGCAGATAGTGAATTCCTATTACTAGGCATTCAGGAAAGATTTTTCTAATGGAAAACTAGTATGTTTCATGAGCTGAAAGTTTGAAACAAACTTGAGGACAAATAGTTAGATGAAAAAAATAAATTTGATCCTTCATTCATTCAACAAATATTATTTGAGCACCAACAATGAGCTGGGCAACATTCTAAATGTTGGAAATATAGCTATAAACAAAACAGACAAAAATTCCTGCCTTCATAAGCTCATACACATGCTTACTTCATTTCATTTATTTTCTTTCTTTTCCTTTCTTTTTTATTTTATTTTCTTTCTTCTTTCCCTTTCTCTCTTCCCCTTCTTTCTTTTCTTTTTCTATCACCTCCCTCTCCCTCTCCCTCTCTCTTTCTCTCCTTCTATCTCTCTCTCTCCCCTCTTCCTTCCCTCCCTCCTCCCTTCCTCCCACCTTTTCTCCTTCTTTCTTCCTCCCTCTCCCTTTCTTTCTTTCTCCTTGCCTTTATCCTACCTTCCTTCCTTCCCTTCCTTCACCTTTTCCAAACAGAATTAAAGATGATGAGGGCAATATATTCTATGAAATAAAAAAGTTAACCTAAAGTTTGCAGGCCCAGGTGAATACCACAGGCTCCTTTGTAGGCCACTGGTGAACACTAACTATTCAGATTAAATATTAGCATTGTCAGCCAGCACTATAGTATAAAACAAGGGAGTAAAAACAAGCAAAGAAGAGTAAGAATGAAGGGAGGCAAGAAAAGGAGAGAGGAAATAAAGAAAATCAGAAATCTGAATTAGAGATCATAATTGTCAGAAACAGCTTTGGCAAAGACCAGTAATTGTCCCTCAATATTCATTCTCTTCTTCCTTCCTTTTGGCAATAGAACAAACCCATCATTATGACTTACTTTTAGGTAGACACATAATTGCCTATCCACAACTATATGTCCCAGAGTCCTTTACAACTAGTGGTGGCCATATGACTAAGTTTTAGCCAGTGGTATGTGACAGGAAGTGATGTAAGCAATTTCAGGTCAAATTTTTATTAAGGAAGTTGCTTGCCTTACCTCCTTATGACGCCAGCACCAATTGAGACTGGGACAAGGACATAGTGGTGGTAATACAGCTTCTTTTATTATTGTTCTTTAAAGTATTACATGTTTCCTTTTTTCCCAATAAATAATAATAATAATTTTTAAAATAAGAGTAATTAAAATATATATTAAATATATAAAAATTTATATATATATAAATTTAAAAAATTTACCCTTTCTTTAATCTATCTATCTATATATTCATCTATTTTTGGAAAAGGAGAATAGAGTAGGGAGCAGATAGGCCTGAGTTTGGTGAGTGAAACGAATTAAGCTATAAGAAGAGAATAAGCATAAGCGAGGAGAGAAAAAAACAAAAGCATAAAATAAAAAAATAAAAAAAACTAACAAACAATCAAACAAACAACAACAAGGAAAAAAAATAGCTAGCAAAGAAAGAGAAAAGAGAAGGGTGTATGGACTTGAAGCAGGGGAGAGTAAATTAGATATATGTGTAAGCCAACAGAGACTACTATAATAGGAATGCATCAATAAAGCAGATAAAGAAGATCAAATTTTAACAAGGAGTAAAAAGAAAGGAGAGAGAAAAACTAAAGCAGAGAAAGGAGAATAAAAACAGGATGAAAAGGGGGGAAGTGAGGAAGAAAGGGTTGGCATAAAGGAAAAAATGAGATAGAGTAAAATAATGATAAAAAATAAAAATAGAATGTAGAACACTAATCAAAAACAAACAAACAAAAGGTTAAGAATAATAAATAAAAATAATAAAAAAGAAAAGAAAAAAATTTTAGTTTCTTAAGGAAAAGATAAAAAAAAAAAGTGTACTAGTGACGTTCATTCGCTTTAGCTGAATATTTAATGTCCCATGGGGTCTGCTCTATGACCCCTCTCCACTGCTCTGTCTGCCATGTATCTGCTTCCTGCTAGATAGTCAGCACTATGTTGGAAGCTCCCAGGCGATCCACCGCTCCTCTGTGTCAATCACCACAGCC
>NW_005871070.1:2346714-2363432 GCF_000147115.1 Myotis lucifugus | reverse complement strand
GAAGATCCTGGGTTTAGTGAGTAAAGCAGGAAATATCAGACAGAGCATCGCGCCTGCGCGTCTCTCCCCCTGCACTGCGCGGCCTGTGCAGACTCAGGCTGCCTTTCTTGGCACAGCCTTCCACGGCTGTGGGCTTAGATCTAGAGTCCCCTGCTGCCAGCAGCCCTGTGGGACACCCTTCCACAGTCGAGCGCTACACATGTCCCCAAGGGATGCGGTGTTGGTGCTGCACCAACACCGCATCCCTTGCACAGTCACAGCTGTGTGTTTTTCTCCCTCCAGCCTAGATCCCCGATCCCACCTCTCTCCAGGCGACCTGTGACCTTTCTGTCCAAGATTATCTCCAGCTGTGTTTAATTCACCAATTCCAGGTGGATGTTATTCAATTCAGCTCTTTCTTCTATCTGCTCCGTGAGAAGGCACAAGACCCATCTGCCTATTCAGCCACCATTTTGTCTCCCCCCGGACAAACTTTTTAGGTGCCCGTGGCCAGGGAGGGTGGAGTCTCGGTGTTTATGGGTTCGCAGCTGAGGCAGCTGGTCCCTGGCCTATGTGGCTGTAGGGTCCCAGGTGGTGTCCAAGGTCTCCCCGGGTGGAGGTGAGGCTGGGCTCCCAGTCACAACCGCTCTCCCCTTCAAGATGGTGCGGTCTCTGCGGCAGAGCCGGCGCTCTGGGAGAGATTTCAGCAGTCGTAGAGGCTGCCCATCCCCAACAGTCCTGTGGAGTATAACTGTCCCTCAGTCACACATACACCCACGCCCCACACTTCCACACACTCCCCTTTCGCTCTCTCACTCACTCACACTCTCTTCCTCTCTGCCGTCCCATTGGCTGCCATCTTAGATCTCCTCGGTAATAGGGCTTTTACTATGCAAATGGGAATCATATTCTAGGGAAATCGGGGAAAATTAAAGTAACCTACATCCCTTGACCTTATGAAACAGAAACTCCTCTATGCATTCTTTCTTTTTTGAGTAACTGTATTTTAGATTCTCTTTGTTATGGCAGCTTAGATTATACTCTAATTAACACAAGTTCCTTCTACCTTATTAATTGTAAAAATGAAAACAAAAATATAGGGATTAGATGCAAAGAGACAACACCCAATAAGAACCTCTGTCTTGGTGCTTTAAGGGCTAACATCCCAGGGAGTTTTAATTCTAGCTCAGTTCTCAGTGTCAAGTCACACTAAGAAAGCTCCATCGAGTGATTCTGAGGGCTTCCACACACACATCAGACAGATCAGATTTCAACAGGCCAAAAGAAATTTCAGCAGGAGGCTGAAATCATTCACCATACCCGTATAGTAGCTATGGCCATCTACTAGTTTCTATTATATGGAGCTTAAAAACACACCTTTATTTCCTACCACACAAACATTTCCACCTTGTCATTTTCTTTAGGATGGATTTGATGTAGAATTGATTAACTATTTCTAGTCACTTCACTCTTTAATTCCATTCCTCATGATAATAAAATAGTGATAGAGTAGATTACAAAGACTGTGTATACAAACTGGGTGAATATAAACAAAAAATATAGTTTATATGTAGGCACAAACCAATTATATTTGATCACTGATATTGCCTTTTTTCCTTAGAATCTTTTCTCTAATTATTTGGAGAATACCATATATAATTATTAAATCTTATGCTTTGAACTAATAATGCTAAATTTCACTCTTACATTCATTATATTTTATACCAACTTGTATTTTGCTACTAAAGTGAAAACTATTTATGAGTCAAACATGAACAATACATGTATATATATTTTAATAATCCAGGTAATTAAGCATCAAAAGTGGTAGAGAAAAAGAAACATTAAACATGGTGATGTAATAAAAATGTTTAGCGTGTCTCGACATTCCATTTTTCTTCAGACTTTTGTTTGCTTTTCCTCCTAAGTACCATAATAAAACATAAAGTTACAATCAACGTGTGATGACAAATAGTCTCAGGGTTGGGTTTGCATTCTTCTAAATATATTGGCATTTGTAAGCTGGAAAAGATAGATGTAATCAACCACCCTCAGACAAAAGTAGAATGACTATTCTGGCAAAATGTTCAAACCACATTAAGCCCTAATTTGAAATGATGTTTGAAAGAAAGCAATGCAACTAGGACCAATTTATTTGTACAGCAACTAAAAACTGAACTTACTAGACATATTTAAGAGATGGAAACAATTAAATGCATTTGTTTTCTAAATAGACCAAGTATATTAGAAACTTCGAAGGTAAAAAAAAAACACAACATAATTTTACTAGACACCATTATTGGTTGCTGTGTAATACTTAAATCACTTTTCTAATGGCCTTCTGAGGTTGTTCTAATAAAACATGCTATTTTTCAGAGTGATTAAGCAATATGTTTAATTTCACATTATCAGTATATCATAGTTTCACTCTAATTAGCATATGGAACAACTTGAATAGAATGTCATTTTATTGGGAGGATGTTATTGTTTGTTTTCATTTTGTTTTTCAGAAAATTTATTTTGATGCTTTCTCCTTTGTACTGAAATCAAGTTTCTATGGTATTCTGGGAAAATTATGTTAAGTGATTTCTTTTGGGTACATATCTAGACACTATAGGCACTTCAACTGAAGGTAAAAATTGTTTTGGCTCCAAAAGGATTGAAATAATGACATTTTTATCCAAAATAATATCCTGCCCCAAATGTGGGATGGCAAGATACCAGCATATCATCAAGTCTTTGGCTAATATGTATACCCTGACCACTCAATCAAGGAGAGTTTCCTTAAGACCAAGTGTCCTAACTCTTTGGTATCTTTTCCCAGGGCCATATCCTGACAAGCCTGGCTACAAAAGGTTGCTATTTACACACCATAATAAAGCACAGGTCCCAGAGGGCAGCACTGCAAGGCCCAATGAAGTTGGCCAAGAATTAATGCTATAGAGCATTGAAATCAGGACAGTGTCCTTCTCAGTTCTCCTCCTCCACATCACTAGTTTGTAGAAGAGTGTGATGAATATATGAATGAATAAACATCAAGAGGAGTATTTTTTTCCATAAGGATCGCACATCACTAGCAGAAGTATCTAAGGACTTCCCTTGCATGGAAGACATAGGAAGGACTGGTAGGAAAAGGAGAAAACTCACTGATTTTTAAATCTCATTATTGCATAACTCCAAAATACTCAAAGGTTCTTCTCAGGGCTAATTTGCTTTATGTAGAAATACTAACAATTCAAGGACACAGCACATTCCTAGCACTAGTTGCTCCTTCTAGAAATTCATTTAGGATTAGGAGACTATATTTGACTTTGATATTATGCCTATTCAATTTGCAGACAAAAGAGTTAAAATTCTGCTGATAACTGCACTCAGCCTCAAGATATTTCAGAGACTAAAATATTGGTGAGACAACTAAAGCATGATTGCAACATCCAGTCTAATGAATTGCTAAATACCAGTACAGTGGGGCCTTGACTTACGAGTTTAATTCGTTCCAAGACCGAGCTCGTTAAGGAGCTCCTTAACTCAAATTACTCTATCAACTCAATGCAAAAAATCGGTGGAGAGACAACTGGTATCTCAAAAAACTCGTTAGTCAAGGCCCCACTGTATAAGATTTCATATGTAGCAAGTCTAAAGCACATTTTAATTGGGCTAAAAATTAATGAATGATTCAGATACTATAATTGTAATTATTCAGAATTTCAACTAAAACACTTAAAGATTCCAAGTATTTTCTCTACTGAAATGTACATTAAGAATTAAAATATATTCCCCTAAGAACAGGAACAAGACCGGGATGTCCACTTTCACCACTCTTATTCAACATAGTACTGGAAGTCCTAGCCACAGTTATCAGACAAGAAGCAGAAATAAAAGGCATCCAAATTAGAAAGGAGGAAGTAAAACTCTCATTATTCACAGATGAAACAATATTGTACACAGAAAACCCTAAAGACTCCACAAAAATAGCCACTAGATTTAAAAAATGAATTTGGCAATGTAACAGTATACAAAATCAACACCCAAAAATTGATGGCATTTTTATACACCAATAATGAATTCTCAAAAAGAGAAACTAAATAGACAATCCCATTTACCATTACAACAACAAAATTAAAATACCTAGGAATAAACTTAACCAAGGAGACAAAAGACCTGTACTCTGAAAACTACAGGACGCTGAAAAAAGAGATAGAAGAAGACATAAACAAGTGGAAGAATATACCATGTTCATGGATTGCTAGAATCAACATCATTAAAATGTCCATACTACCCAAGACAATCTACAGATTCAATGCAATCCCTATTAAAATACCAATGGCATATTTCACAAAGGTAGAACAAATACTCCAAAATTTTATATGGAATCAGAAAAGACCATGAATAGCTGCAGCAACCTTGAGAAAGAAAAACAAAGTTGGAGGAATCACAATACCAGTTATACTACAAAGCCACTGTAATCAAAACAACCTGGTACTGGCACAAGAACAGGCATATAGATCAATAGAACAGAACAGAGAACCCAAAAATCAACCCAAGCCATTGCGCTTAATTAATATTTGACAAAGGAGGCAAGAGCATACAAGGAAGTCAAAACAGTCTTTTCAATAAATGGCGTTCAGAAAATTGGACAGATACAGGCAAAAAATGAAACTAGACCACCAACTTATACCATACACAAGAATAAACTCAAAATAAGCTTCTGCACAGCAAAAGAAACCATCAACAAAACGAAAAGAGAGCCTACTGTATGGAAGAACACATTTGACAATGATACATCCGATAAAGGGTTAATATTCAAAATATATAAGGAACTCATACAACTTAACAAAAGGAAGACAAACAATCCAATTTAAAAATAGGCAAGGACCTAAATAGACACTTCTCCAAAGTGGACATAAGGAAGGCCAAGAGACATAGGAAAAAATGTTCAGTCACTAATCATCCAAGAGATGCAAATCAAAATGACAATGAGGTACCATCTCACACCTGTCATAATGGCTACTATCAATAAATCAACAAATGACAAGTGCTGGTGAGGATGTGTAGAAAAGGGAACCCTAGAACACTGCTGGTGGGAATGCAGACTGGTGCAGTCACTATGGCAAACAGTATGGAGTTTCCTCAAAAAAATCAATATGGAACTGCCATTTGACCCAGTGATCCCACTTCTAGGAATATATCCTAAGAAACAGGAAGCACAAATCAGAAAGAATGTACGCACCCCTATGTTCACAGCAGCACAATTTACAATAGCTAAGATCTGGAAACAGCCCAAGTGCCCATCACTAAATGAGTGGATAAAAAAGCTGTGGTACATTTATACCACAGAATACTATGCAGCAGTAAAAAAAAAAAAAAAAATCTCTTACCCTTTGAGACAGCATGGAGGGACATGGAGAGTATCATGCTAAGTAAAATAAGTCAGTCAGAGAAAGACAAGTATCACATGATCACACTCATATGTGGAATCTAAGTAACAAAATAAATGGATGAACAGGGTGGATCCAGAGATATGGAAGCAATGGAACAGGGTGGGAAATCTCAGATGGAAGACAGGAGAGGGTGGGTGGGTGGGAGGTAATCAACCAAAGACCTTGTATGCATATATGCATAACCCATGGACACAGACAATAGCGTGCTGAAGGCGTGGGAAAGCGGGGGGAGACAGGGGGTGCAGGGGCAGGCTGGAAGAGGTCAATGGTGGGGAGCAGGGAAGTGGACATATGTAATACTTCCAATAATAAAGAATTTTTTAAAAAATAAAATGAAAAAGAAAAGACAAAAAGAATTATAATATAAAAATACATGAAATAAAAATACATTTCAACTCATTTATGTAAAATAGAACTTGTCCAGAAGAACAATTCTATAGCATACAGAATAAGAAAGTTGAAATTTTTTTTAAAGATTAACTCTTTAAAAGACAGTTGAAATTATTGAGCAAGTTAGTGGTAAAACTTACATCAGCCAGGAAACATTAAGTGAGCATATGCTGTATGTAAGACATTGTGTTCTGAGTATCACGCCACACAACACACAACCTCTCACTTCTATCCACTTCACAGGATGAGCTTGATACTGAATGTATAGAGCTATATCCTAGCCAGAGTAGCTAATCTTTAAGTAGCCTACTTTTAATTAGAGTTTTGAGAGTAGAAGAACTGCCTTACCTTGCCTATACATTCGTCTCGTGTGCATCTTACAACACACAAGGTACATTCATACTAAAGGCATATGTTACGTTCTGTAACTTCAGCATTACATTTTTTTAAGTCCTTAGACACACTATTGGAAGCCCTTACTAGACAGACCTTTCCAAACTAACCAGAACATATCCTTTTAATAAAAAATAATAGCTATGTTCTCATTTTCAAAGTTTGCGATTAAAACCTACAGTGAAAGAATCCAGCTGAGAAGAAATTTCCTTTTGGTTCAAAAACAAATGTCATTAAATTTATCGGAACAATATGAAACGAAGATGTTGTTGTTGGGTCCTTCACTTATAATGGAAACCAAATAGGCTCGCTGGCTTAGTTAAATCCATAAATTATTCGTCACGTAACAATTCGACAATAATTTTAAACATATAAAAATTAAGGTACAAAAGGAAATCCCACACTCAATGATAATCAAACTAAACAATTACACATCTTTTTGCATGTGATTTAATTGCCCAGATTTCAAAGAAAACCACATAATCTTCACATATTTCTCTTACATATTTTAGGCATGGCAGGATAGTGTTTCAAAACATAACTTGTAGTATTGGGTGCCATTCCAAATGCCGTTTCAGATCCTTTGACATGGCAGCTTAGTTTGCTAATCTTGGCTTATACTTTTAAAAACAACTTACTACAGCTATTCGTGATAGCATTCTATCCTTCTCATAGTTTATAACCTAAAAAATGCACTGTTAAATTGCTTTTGATATTGACAAAGGGCACTGTTACTTATTTTATTTTTCAACATGGAGCTAAAAGGTACATGAATCATCCTTTTGAAACTTGGAATGCAGGCACAACAGTGGATGTGAATGGAGACTAAGTAAATAATTCCTCTCATCATCTAAACTTTTTATCAGGGCACCAGCCCTGGAAAAAAAGTCACTTGCTTGGCAATAAATAGCCTATTGTCCTAAAAAAAAGAAATGGTGAAAAACTGATTCCCAGAGAGCAGTTTATTTACCATAAGATGTGGCTCAGTGAAGTGTTTCGTGTTCTGGAAACGTAACTTTAATTCTCCTGTCACAGCCTTGGGAGAACAGGCATTTTAGAGCTGGCCCTCATTTTATCTTAGAAAAGGGTTGTTTCTATGTGTCCCATAATTCGGCATTCTTAGATGTGCAGAAATGAGAATAAGTAATTTAATAGTATCTTTGTATGACAGATCTAATATAACATATATTAGAGCACTCTTTCATTCTCTGTATGGAATTACACAGGGGAGGGAGGGTAGAAAATGAATTCCCAGGAAATGAAATTAAATTTAGCTAAAGTGATGCTTCTTTATGAAGAATTTTGAGCTCCTTCAAACTGTCAAGTCAGAGCCCAGGCTCAAGACTGCCATCTCCTCCTTAACTGCTGAAATACAAGGAACAATATCAGGGGAAAAAATACAGAATAACAAAGCAAAAGGAAGTAGCTACTGGACACCTAAAATTCACCAAACACATAATTCCTATGTCAATTTTGAAAGGAAGTCTAATCACTAAGATAGTATATATGCTCTATTAAATTAACAAGTATTTTAAACTACAAAATGACTACTATTTTTTGTGCATGCCCCCTCCCCAACAAAGGTAAAACATACAGCTTACTCATGTTATTATTGGTAACAGTCCAACCTATTTTTCTTATTTTGAAGATATTTAAGGATTGAGACAACTACCAAGGTAGTCAATAAAGTCAGCCTTAAATTCAGGCAGAGTAATTGGCTGAGCCATATGTTTGGGCTCTTTATTTTCTGACTCTAATGGTTTCCTTATCTAGTAATTGATACCTGAAAACCCACCATTGCAATGTTTTTTTTGTTTTGTTTGTTTTTAACTTAAAGCTTTAAGCTCTATTAAAATGCAAACAGAAGTGAATTTGTAATGTATTGTCAACTACAGAGATCTCACTGTGCATTGTTCTACTTTAGGGTGACAGTAAATTCCTGGACAGTGCCAGCTGATGCCTCTCCTCCACTTTATGGACCTTGATAAATGATATGATTTCCCAGTGTTAGGTCCTTCTTGAAGGTATGATTTAGCAGATGAGAGGAGACCATTGTGGAAAACAGGGGGCCACCACTTAACTAAGTGGGTGAAGAGAAGTAGAATGGGAGTGTTAACGGGAAGAGCGCTTCTCAGGAATTATTTCAGTATTACATTTATAGGATTTAAGGGGCAAAACCCTTGTAGTTTTTGACATGCAACACAATCTCAGTTGACTATTGTAAAACTATATTTAGCTAAAATAAATGCTAACGAATTGGATTTGTTAAAGCACTAACTTTTTGAGCAATTTTTTTCAAAAGAACAAATATGCTAATTTGGAATCCCTTGTTCCCAAACTGGATAGATTACTGTAGCCATTTCTCAGATCCAGAGCAAAGAGGAATGAATAGATTGAGAATCAGCTTGAGAGAATCAGAGGCTGGGGGAGGCACTGTTTCGCCATTTGCACTCTCACCCTGTTTAGCAAAACACCTTTTCTCCCTCTGGTATATTGAGGTCGATGAGAGAAGCCTAGGAGGAACCAGGAAAGTTACCTTCTCGTTAACTGTTGGACAGGTTACTCATTGACAGAACAGCGCTGTTGACCTGACTAATACACAAAAGCCCACGTCTTTAGAGGTGGGGTTCAAACTCAAAAGGGCCACTGACCCAAGGAGGAAAAAGAGGATGTGCTCACTCTTACACAGTGGTCATTAAGGACCAATGCTCTGACAACATAAGTAGTCGAAGGAGATGCAGTGTTCAGACTTTAGAAATAGAAAATAAGATAGGAACATTTCTGTGAATCTATCAAATGAGTAACACACTTCACATAGGCTACAAAATTATATTAAAATTTAATCCTAAAATATAACATAATAACATTTTTATGCCTTCTAAATTCAGTAATTCAAAACTTAAGAAAGTTTTCCTTTAAGTAAACTGACTATGAAATAAATCAGACTTAAGAGAAGTTTCACCTTCCTCTAATAACTAGGGATTTTTATATAAAAGTTACTGTAACAAATTATCTCCTCACCTACCACTTCCAAATTTAACCTGTGTTTTAAATATTTGTGTTTTAGACCTTTTAATGAGAAAGATATATTTTACATGCATTTAATGTCATTTGAACAAACGTGTCTGGAAACTTATCATAAAATGTATTACAGAAAGTAAAAATGACACATGATTTTAAATGAGCAAAGGGACTTACTTACTATTTATCAATGCTGCCTTTAGTTCTCTGAGAAAGCAATTCTATTTTAAGTCCTCTCTGGATTTCATCCAGAGTTAGAAACAAGAACACCAAGCACAGTGGCCACAGTGCAGTGCAGAGCACACAGGTGAGGCTGCTGGTGCCACAAGAGGAGCCTAGGTCTGAGGACTTCACCTTGGTCCCTTGAATAAAACGATGCTGCAAGACTACAATGTCTGCCATTCCTCAAGTTTCATTACCAGGCATATTGGCTCAATTGTGAGGGGAAAACGAGACTAGTCAAGGGAAAGCATTTAGAGCTGGGCTATTTTATCTGGTGCCCTCTTCTCAGTGTTAGTAAATGTCAGCATTCCTATTGGCAAGCCCAGCAGTAATAATAAGAGAACTCAATACAGAAGTTTCTCCATATATAAACCCACTAATGCACTGGGGGGTGTCCCTCAACCCAGCCTGCACCCTCTTGCAGTCCGGGACCCCTCAGGGGATGTCTGACTGCCAGCCGAGGCCCAGGCCTAAGCCAGCAGTCAGACATGCCCCTCGCAATCTGGGGCTCTCGCAGTCCAGGACCCCTCACTCCTTACTGCCTGCAGCAGAGGTGGGAGAGGCTCCTGCCACCACTGCTGCGCTCACCAGCCATGAGCCCAGCTTCTAGTTGAGTGGCACTCCCCCTGTGGGAGCGCACTGACCACCAGGGGGAAGCTCCTACGTTCAGCATCTGCCCCCTGGTGGTCAGTGTGCATCATAGTGACTGGTCGTTCCATTGGTCATTCTGCCATTCAGTAGATTTGCATATTAGGGTTTTATTACATGTGATAGAAAAAAAATTGATGTGACACCTTGAAGAGTAAAATTGTCCTAACTGGTATAAGCACTGTTAGCCTCATCCTTCCGTTATTTCCTCTTATAGGGAGAAATTGAAGGAGCTATGTGGGTGTTATAGAACTCAGGTTACTTGCTAAATGAGGACAGGACAGTCTGAAACTAATAAAAGGGACAAATAAACATTTCTTTGCAAAACATATCATGGCCAAGGCCTTTTAATCTTAACTTCAGGAAATGCCCCAAGGGAATACTGAGAGTGACTATGCACCCTTTAAAAGTAACTTTTAAAATTTTTAGAACTCCAGACCACTTGTGCTGGGCAAAAAGTTTAATGAACACACATGCTCCTAGATGCAGCTCATGAAAATTATTGAAAAGAGTGCCCTGACTTTCATGATACCCTATTGGAGTGATCCTGTCTTTGGCTATCTGGTCCTTCCTTTTGGCTGATTACATCATGGGGCATGGTCTTTACCCTGCAGTAAATTGAATGAACATGAGCTCAATTCATTTAAAGTTCCTAATCTCACTGACCTATTGGGTGGGAATAAAATTGCCTATAAATGCAAATAAGTAGAGGTAAATGTAAAAAGAACAAGAGAGACACATAATCCTATATAATAAAGAGGTAATATGCAAACTGACCCTCACTCCATCACAAGATGGCTGCACCCACAGCGGAGGCAGGGTTCCCATAACAAGCCGTAACAAGCGATCAGCAGGGTCCTGAGGCTGCTTGGCACTGCGCCGGGGTGGGGGACCTGAGGCTGTGCCCTCCGCCCGGTGGGGCTTGACCGGTGACCTCAGGCTGTGCCCCAACCCAGCAGGGCTTGACGGGGGACCTGAGGCCATACCCTCCGCCCAGGGGGTTTGAGGGGGGACCTCAAGCCGCACCCCCCACCCCAGGCCGGGGGACCTGAGGCTGTGCCACCCCACCCAGCAGGGCTTGACGGGGGATGTCAGATCATGCCTCCCGTCTGGCGCTGGGCCAGACGACCTGAGGGTGCACCAGGGGACCTGAGGCTGCACCCCCCACCCAGCACCAAACCGAGGGACCTGAGGTGGCACCCCCCACCCAGCGGGCTTGACGGGGGACCTGAGGCTGTGCACCCACCTGGCAGGGCTTGACGGGGGCCCTGAAGCTATGTCCCCCACCCGGTGGGGCTTGACCGGGGACCTGAGGCTGCGCCCCCCACCCAGTGAGGCTTGATGGAGGTGGGGCCGCCAGGTGTGTATCTTGCCCAATGGGGGTGGGGCTGGCCAGGTCTGGGTCTCGCGCGATTTTGAGGTGCACGGGGTGGATGGGGACTTGTCTCTGGGTCCCACAGCATGCCCCAGACTCTGACAGGAGGAAGATTTTCATATACATTTTACTAATTTTCTTTCAACTCTGACACTTCTATTATGAAGGGCAAAGAGCAATATTAAAATATTTCCTCTAATTAATTCCCTTTTTATGTGCACAAATTTCGTGCACTGGGCCACTAGTTTATAATATATGGATGCCAGCATGTAATCCATTTTAAATTTAAAAAATGGCCTGGCCACTCAGTGGATAGAGCATCAGCCTGTGGACTGAAGGGTCCCGGGTTCAATTCCGGTCAAGGGCACGTGCCTCAGTTGCAGGCTCAATCTCATCCCTGGTCGGGCAACCAATCAATGTGTCTCTCTCACACTGATGTTTCCCTTTCTCCCCCCTCCCCTCCTTTCCACTCTTTCTAAATATCCATGGAAAAATATCCTTTGGAGAGAATTAACCCCAAAAAATAATAATAAAATAAAAAATAAATTTAAAAAGTGCTGACTTCATTACATACCAGGAGTGGGGAATTCATGCTGTGAAAGCTGACCCCTTCTTCAAACCCCATCTCATCCCATGCTCCAATCTTTCTCTCTTTCAAGGGATCGGTCAAAAGTCATGTTCTTCCTTAAGTGTACCCTAATGCCAGAGACAGGAATATAGTCTTCTGATTTCTACTGACAATAGTTTCTTCTATCCTCTCATCATTCTTTACCTTACATTTTTCTTTCTTCTTCCCCTAGTTTTATTGAGCTATACTTGACATGCAACACTTGTATTGGTAAAGGGGTACAGCATAATGATTTGGTATATGTATATACTGTGTAATGACAACCACAATTAGTTAACATCCATTACCCCACATAGTTACAATTATTTTCTTATGATGAGAACTTTTGTTTTCTTATTATGAGAACATTTTTTTTCTTTCTTGAGGAACTTAACCATTTTGATTATCTCCAGAACAACTAGGATAATGCCTTGACCTCTAGGTCTTCAAACTCCTTCCTGACATTTCTGAGAATGTCTCTGCGATAAAGGAATAATTATTTTGTTCTCTTGTTGAATTCCTCTAATTGTTTATAAGCCCTTCCTTATGCTAAACCACTTTGTAACTTACCCATTGATCTGAATTATGCATTGCAGAGTTATGCAAAAGTATAACCTAACTTTCATGGTATAATACTTCATTGTTTTATTTTCTAAACTAAACACCTCCCCATAATAAATGGCTTCTAAGACCTTTCATCATCTTTGTCATCTATTTAAATGCATCTTCCATTTCATCAATAGCCTTAAAAATCTTCCCATCAGAAATGGGAAAGATTTATAAGAGAGAAGTAATAGGAGAACAATAACAAATAGGTGAAAGAACAAAGTACTACAGAAGCACAGTGGAAGGAAAGCTTATCTGGCTTGAGAAGTCATTCATTAATAATCAGCAAAATAACTGAATCGACTAAACCTATCTGAGAATCCTATTGCACCCCCTCAAACACCGACCTGTGGGTCACTGTTTTCCAAGGTATATAGCAAATAGTAAACACAACTAATAACACGTAACATGAATTGAGTAAAAGTATGTACCAGGCATGGTGAATGCACTTTTTATGTATTATATCATTTATCCCTCACAATCATCCTTTAAGGTACATATTATCATTACATCAATTTATAGGTGAGGAAACTAAAGCTTAAAGAAATTATTTGCTACAAGTTATACAACAAGTAAATGGCAGAGTCAGAAATCTACCAGGTGTATCTGGTCCCAAAGCCCAAGCTTTTAAATCTCATAATATATTGCTTATTCTTAAAAAAAAATAGGTATGTAGGTAGGTAGGTAGACAGACAGACAGACAGGTAGAAACTTAAAAGGTAGATGTGGCCATATGAATTTGGAAAACTCTTTAAATTATATAAATAACAGGTAACTTCTCAATTTCTCATAACTGTTAAAAATGCTAATTTACATTGCTAACCTCCCACAAAGGTATGTAGTTTCCCAAACTTATTTAACCTTTATCTAAGAGCATCTTGCAGGACTAGTGTTCCACGGAACATATATTTGAAAATGCTGCATTATATTAAGAATGACTTTTTTCCCCCACAAGAACAATTCTTTAAACATTTTCAGTACATTTGTTTAATCAGTTATGAATCTATCCAATGGTGATTGTGCAAGTAAATTTTCATAACTCACTTCTTAACTTGGGGAAACCAACAACTTAAATATAGTCTGGGGAGTAGAGAGAGGAATGTGGCTTGAAAGAAGCTCATTCTTTTCTTCATTCAAAGGAGAGTAATGAACAGCTACCACGAGCCAGGTTCTGCTAAATGCAAGGCATACAAAAATGTCCATAAATTAATTCCTTCTGTTGAGGTGCTAATTGTTTTTGGCGGGGGGGGGGGGGAGGGGGGTGTAGAGACACACACTGCACATCTTCAGTGCAGTGATCCACATCGCACACTGTGTACACAGAGTAGTCTCATGTAGAAATTCTGAATGGAGATGTAAGAGAATAATATAATGCTATATAACACGTACAACTTTTGAATCATAAAGAAAGTTTAGATTCCACACAAAAGAAAATATAATTGCATTTCAGTCTATCAGAAAATATTTCACCGAAGAGGGGCTACACCCTGCTTCTCCTTGCCCTGATCACTAACAGTGATCCAAATGTTTTATTGGCTTTCCTGTCCACCAATGATGGAGAACTTATTTCCTAAAATAAACATAAATGAAAGTATCTCTAACCTCAAAGTTGATTTAAAAAATTGTGCTTTTTACAATGTAATTTGAATGTTTATGCATATAGGTCTCAATACCTGAAAAAAACTTCCTATTATGCCTTCAGTATTTAAAATCCAATATCAGATAGACACTTGCTTCATGAGAGAATAATATTGGAATAAAACATGAGATGAGATGTATCATTGGTGAATATGTTCTTCCATTCAGTGGGTTGTCTTTTCATTTTGTTGATGGTTTCCCTTGCTGTGCAAAAACTTTTTTAGTTTGATATGGTCCCTTTTGTTTAATTTTTCTTTTGTTTACCTTGTCTGATGAACTATATCAGAAAAAAATGTTGCTATGATAAATATCCGAGCTTTTATTGCCTATGTCTTCTCTAGGATTTTTATGGTTTTGAGTCTAACATTTAAGTCTTTAATCCATGTTGAGTTTATTCTTGTGTATGGTGTAAGACGGTGGTCTAGTTTCATTTTTTTGGCATGTATCTTTCCAACTTTCCCAACTCCATTTATTGAAGAGACTATCTTTACCCCATTGTATGTTTTTGCCTCCTTTATCAAATATTAATTTACTATAAAGGCCTGGGTTTATTTCTGACCTCTCTGTTCTGTTCCATTGATCTATATGTCTGTTTTTATGCCAATACTCTGATGTTTTGATTACTATGGCCTTGTAGTATAGTTTGATATCAGGTAGCATGATTCCTCCAACTTTGTTCTTTCTCGAGATTGCTGTGGCTATTCAGGGTCTTTTGTGATTCAATATAAATTTTTGGAATATTTGTCCTAATTCTGTGAAATATGCCATTGGCCTTGATAGGAATTGTATTGAATCTATAGATTGCTTGGGATAGTATGTACATTTTAATGATGTTAATTCTTCCTATCCATGAACACTGTATATGCTTCCACTTATTTGTATCTTCTTCAATTTCTTTCTTCAGTGTCTTATAATTTTCTAAGGAAAGGTCTTTTACATCTTTGGTTAAATTTATTCCTAGGTATTTTATTCTTTTTGAAGCAATTGTGTATGGGATTGCTTTCTTATTTTCCCTTTCTGATAGTTCATTATTGGTGTATAAAAATGCAACTGATTTCTGGATATTTCATTTATATCCTCCTACTTTACTGAATTCATTTATCAGTTCTAGTAGTTTTTCAGTGGAATCTTTAGCGTTTTCTATGTACAATATCATTTCATCTGCAAATGACAGTTTTACTTCTGCCTTTCCAGTGTGGATGCCTTTTATTTCTTCTTTGTGTCTGACTGCTGTGGCTAGGACTTCCAGTGCTATGTTGAATAAGAGTGGTGAAAGCAGACATCACTATCTTCTTCCTGATCTAAAGGAAAACACTTGTAGTTTTTGCCCATTAAGTATGATGTTGGCTGTTGGTTTGTCCTATGTGGCCTTTATTACATTGAGGTATGTTCCCTCTATTCCCACTTTGCTCAGAGTTTTTATCATAAATGGGAGCTGGATTTTATCAAATGCTGCTTCTGCATCTATTGATATGATAATGTGGTTTTTATCCTTCATTTTTTAATGTGGTGCATCACAATTATTATTTGTGGATATTGTACCAACCTTGCATCCCAGAATAAATGCCTCTTGATCATAGTGTTTGATCTTTATAATGTATTGCTGGATCCTACTTGCTAATATTTTGTTGACATTTTTTGCATCTACAGTCATCAGGGATATTGGCCTATAATTTTTCTTTCTTTGTATTTTCTTTATCTGGTTTGAAAATTAGGATAATGTTGGCCTCATAAAATGAGCTTAGGAGTCTTCCCTCCTCCTGAAATTATGGAAATAGTTTGAGAACATAAGTGTTGATTCTTCTTTGAATGTTTGGTAAAATTTGCCTGTATATAGCATTTAGTCCAGGACTTTTGTTTGCTAGGAGTTTTTTTTATTACTACATCAATTTCACTCAACACCAAAAAAAAGAGAAAGAAATACAATTGAAAATGGGCAAAGGACCTGAATAGGCACTTCTCTAAAGAGGACATACAGATGGTCAGTAGACATATGAAAAGTTGCTCAACATCACTAATCATCAGAGAAATGCAAATTAAAACCACAATGAGATATCACCTCATACCTGTCAAAATGGCTATCTAAATAAATCAACAAACGCATGTTGGTGGGGATGTGGAGAAAAGGGAACCCTCATGTACTATTGGTGGGAATTCAGATTGGTGCAGCCACTGTGGAAAGCAGTATGGAGTTACCTCAAAAAATTAAAAATGGAATTTCCTTTTGACCCAGCAATTTCACTTCTAGGAATGTATTAAAAAAAAATACTTGAAATGCTAAAGAATACATGCACCCCTATGTTCACTGTAGCATTATTTAAAATAGCCAAGATTTGGAAGCAGTCCAAGTGTCCATCAGTAGATGAGCGGATAAAAAAGCTGTGGTCAAAAAGAGATC
>NW_005871070.1:2325650-2346614 GCF_000147115.1 Myotis lucifugus | reverse complement strand
GGGGCAATGGAGGATAAGGACACATATGTAATACCTTAATCAACAAAGAAAGAAAAAGTTTTTAAAAGCTGTGGTACATTTACACAATGGAATGCTACTCAGCCGTAAAAAAAAAAAAAAAAAAAAAAAAAATCTTACCTTTTTTGACAGCATGGATGGACCTGGAAAACATTATGCTAAATAAAATAAGCCAGTCATAGAAAGACAACTCATATTGTAATCTAATTTCACTCATATTGGAATCTAATGAGCAAAATACACTAACGAGCAATATAGAGACCGACTCATAGATAGAGAGCTGGCTGACAGCTGTGGGGGTTCGGGGGAGAGGGAGCTGAGTGAGAATGGAGGGTTTGGACAAAAAAGAAAAAAGGAGAAAAAACTTGTGGACACAGGCAACAGGGTGGTGAATGCCAGAGGGGAAAGGGATGTTGGGGGAGGGGGAGGAGAGTATAGGGGGATAAATGGCGATGGGCGGAGATTTGACTTGGGGTGGTGAACACACAATACAGTGTACAGACTATATGTTGTGGAATTGTACACATGAAACCTGTATAATTTTGTTAACCAGTGTCACCCACGTAAATTCAATAAAAAGGGAAATAACCATGTGCCCTATAAACCCTTATGGCCCATATTCATAGATAATAGGCAATTATTTATATAATATTATGAATGAGAATAATATTTTAAAAATATTAATTGGTTGTTTTTTAAAGCATTTTAATATCTGAAAAAATGCAGCATTTGGAAAAAGAAGAGACTTCAAAATTATTTCAAAATGCCCTAAATTACATCTTGGACTAATTTAAACTGGGGGCTGAGGAGAAGGAGGGGAAAAGGAGTCATGCTGAAATGGAGCCAGGCTTAGTGAGTCTGCTTTGGACTAATTGTCCTTCCAACTCCTCAATTGCAGTCAACAACTAAATGAAAACAAATACGTATAACTAACAAGATCAGAAGGTTCAGGTTTACAGAAAGTAAAGAATGTGAATTCCTTGTTATAGAGCAATTTTTAAAATTAAAATACTGCAAACCAACATGCCACCTAATTCTCTTTGCCCCATCAGACACTCCCTCTGACTAGGTTCTCAAAATCTCCCATGTAATATGAGGTGGTATTGTAAATAGTGAAAACTAGAAGGAAAATATATGCAACAATAGGAGACAGGTTAAATGCATTGTGGAATACCTTCACTAAAAAGCGGTGTTTACACTCATAATATAAAATGACAGAAATATCCTTATTTAAAAATATAAATGTTTATAAACTTTATCATAAGAATCCTATAAATACATTTATAAACACACAAACTAAAGACTAGAAAAAATGTATCAAAATAATCTTGGTTATTACTGACTGGGTAGTATAGTTATTGGTTATTTTAATTTTCTTCATTATGCGTTTTATATTCCAAATTCCCAAATTAACTTGTATTGGTTTTAAAATAAAGAAAAAATAATATCCTCTTTAAGGTACCTCCTTCTCCTTTTATTTTTCCTTCATGAGTCACTGTGTAGGACCTTGAATACTAACAAAATTTTCTATTTCATATCATCTTGTCCAAGGACATCTGTCAATATTCCTGTAAACAGAGGATTCAGCTTAAAGAACAGACCTGAGATTAATATTTAGGGTTATACCACAGGGAATAAACACTTTCAGGTTTTCCCAGTATATTATCATTACCAGTAGCAAAGGTAAAAATCTATTCATGAGTATATGGCTGTGCTATAAAGGCTTCTTCCTTAAGCTAGAAGATTTGATTTCCATGGTTGAAAACATCAATCGGACCTCTTTTAGGGACTTTTTACATACAGATGTTATTTTCATGCAAAGATAGGGTAAACTCTGAATGGGATCTGAATACATGGCCATCCAACAGAAGGAGCTCTGCTCCTTCTAGGTAACCGTCAGGCCACCAAGGCTCCAGTCCTGGCTATACCACTAAGAATTGGTGTGCCCTTGGAAAAGTGACCACTTCTTAGAGTGCCCGTTTACACATGTGTGAAATTAGGGAGTTAGACAATTTATTTGTCCATAGAAGGATTCTACTTAAAAGAGAGCTGCAAATACTACAGAGTCACATACAGAACGGGGTGATACTTAGGTCAATGTGAACAGCTATTGAAAGGTTACCCAAGGGTTTAGAATCTATACTCAACAAGTCCCTGGTCTGCCACAAGCTAGTTGCATGTTTTTCTGAAAATTATTTTATTTCCTTAGGCCACTGAAAACAAGGTAGGTAGACTACATGATTTCTAAGTTCCATTCTACCTCTAAAATTCCATGATTTGGAATTCAAATGAGTCTAGAGAGGGAAAGGGGAAACAAGGTAAAGGGATTAAAATTAACATGAAATTCTCTGACTTCCTTGTTTTTACATTGGGTTAGATTTTGTTTCATTGTGTTATTTGGTGGAGGGATAAGTGAGGATAACTCTTGCATTCCAGTTGATGGTAAGATTGCAATTATTTTTTTTAAAGCCACACATAACAATTATAATTTGGTTAAGAGGAAGAAAATCATGTATCCAAATGCTAACTATTACTTTGTATATAATAATCAGCCCCAGAAGGCATACCCATCTAGCACTTTTTGGCAACTAGAAAGCACTTAATAAATATTTACTTTCTGACTTATAATGACTGTTGTTCTATTTGAGTGAGGATGATTAGGAGTAGCCAGTCTTCAGTGGAGAATTCTAGTGTTTAGAAATCCCTTCCCTTTGGTGTTGCAAAAGACTACAAGTCTATGGACCCATTAAACATCCATTATGTTTTTATAATCTAACACAGTGAGAAAGAGTCTACTGGGATACACAGTACTTCAGTTAGTTTGAAGGCTGTCCAAATCTGTGGCAAGATCTCACTGTATTGTGTAAGTGTCAAAAGGAACTCAAGGAACATAACATTTTAAATATACATAAAACCTAATATACAGATTATAAGCAATTATGTTTTTGACCTGTAGTCTCACAGATGATAACATCATTTTCAAAAATATAGGCAAGCCTTGGCAGGTGGCTCAGTTGGTTGGAGTATCATCCAGTACACTCAATTCCTGGTCAGGTTCAATCCCTGGTTCTGGAGGCAACCAATTGATATTTCTCTCACATCAAAGTTTCTCTCTCTCTCTCCCTCCCTCCCTCCTCTCTCTCTTTCTCTCCCATCCTCTTTCTCTAAGATCAGTAAACATATCCTCCAGTGAGGATTAGATCCAGAGACATGGAAGCATGGAACAGAATGATGAATCTCAGTGGGCGGAAGGAGATTAACCAAAGAACTTAAATGCATACCCCATGGACACAGACAATAGTGCTATGAAGACCTGGTGGGGGGAGTAGCAGGGTGGAGGGGCGTCAATGTGGGGAAAAGGGGAGACATCTGTATTTTTCAACAATAAAGATAAATTTTTAAAATATATTTTTAAAACCTGGGTAATATTTAAAGAAATGGTTCCAAGGTCTTTCATCACATCTTTTTTTATCCTACACACAACATAAGTTAAAAATACTATCTACATTTTCATTTTAGTCATAAGTCAGGGCATTGCTCCACTGTGGCCTAGCTGATGGCTTTCCTCCCTGATATATATATATATTAATCAGGAGTTCTACAGCTTTGTCATTAATAAGGGCTGGAATGAGTATTAGTTGTACTGACTGCCACAAAAGTGACAGTTCACTAACATTGGATCAATAGGACATCATTATAAAACCATCAATCAAAGCTGGATAGCACTGGTGCTTTCCTGGTACTACTGAAATAGAATTTGACCAATGTGAATGCCTTTATCATTATATACCTAAATCAAGGAAGAAAACTCATTTGTGGAATTTAATTATACATCTAGCATTTATCCTTCACTTTCTGTGCTGCCTCATTAACATTGCAACTGTACATTTCACATTACAAGCTACTGAGGCATTGAAAAGAATTTGTACAAGAAAGAATGCACGTGTGTATCATATACAATATCTGCAATGCAACACAAAAATAAGAGGCTATTTGTTGCCACATTAATTTCCATGTACAGTTCAATTACAGCAAAAAAGCTTACATGAATAAGTCCATCTGATGCAATTTAACAAGCATTTACAAAGTGGCTGCTAGATACAGGGCACAATGGGACATTTAGGATGTGTTAATCACCTCCCTACCCTCAAGGAGCTTACAAGGACATTTTAGTTTCCTTTATAAAGAAAATTCTAAAAGTCAATGGTTCTTTCATTTTTTTCTTTAATGGAGTTCCCAGAAAGAGGTTCTGCTGGAAGTTAACAAATTATATTTTTGCTACAGGCCTGTATTTGGGAAGAGGACCGTGGAATTGAATCTGGTTTGAAAGAACATAGCCAGAGTTCACAGGGAACTACTGAAACACATGTTTCTATAACACTAATATTAAAGGGATACTGCTTGTCCAGCCTGGTTCTGAGAACACTGGGTTCCACTAAAGTAAAACAAAAGAGAAAAGCAAGAAAGTGATAGAGGTAGCATTTATTATAATAATACAGCCCTAGATAAGGCAGGATTAATAATAATAACTACCCCATTTTGTTTGATTTCCCTTTCTGAGAGTTCATTATTGGTCTGAAAAACGCCATAGATTTCTGGGTATTAACTTTATATCCTGCTATGTTACCAAAATCATTTATTAAATCTAGTAGTTTTCTGATGGAGTCTTTAGCGTTTTCTATGTACAGTATCATGTTATCTGCGAATAGTTACAGTTTTACTTCCTCCTTTCCAATTTGGATGCCTTTTATTTCCTCTTGTCTAATTGCAACAGCTAGCACTTCTAGTACTATGTCGAACAGGAGTGGTGAAAGTGGGCATCTTTGTCTTGTTCCTGTTCTTATGGGAAATGGTTCTAACTACCCCTTTTTAAATACAAACCAAGTCCAAAGCACATTGCAGTTGGCATTTAAAAATATATATATATATATTTTATTGATTTTGAGACAGAGAGAGAGAGAGAGAGAGAGAGAGAGAGAGAGAGAGAGAGAGAAACATCTATGTGAGAATGAAACATCCATCAGGGTCCCTCCTGCACACGCCCTACCAGGGATTGAGCCTACAATCCAGGCATGTGCCCTGACCGTGAACCGAACCGGCAACCTTTCAGTGCCTGGGACAAGGCCCAACAAACTGAGCCACACCGACCAGGGCAAAAGTGGGCATTTTACCCTCATTTTACAAATGAAGAAACTGAGGCTCAGAGGGCTAGGAAATTTGCCTGAGGACACACAGCTATGAGAGGCAGAACCAGGATTCTAATCCAGAATGTCTCACTGAAAACACCAGTACTTTCTGCTCATTAGTCGCCTCTCCAGAGAGATACTTCTATGGATACCTGTATGGATACCTACCATTTAGCTAACACAAATTTCTTCGACTTGAATTTTAATGCTGCATAAGGCATTTCCAGCACCCTCTCAGGTCTTACCTCCTCTGTGACTGAATCCTTGTCTTTAACTTGTAGGGATGTTCTTGACTTTTTCCCCCATAAAGATAAAAGCTGAAAAGAGTGTGTGGCAATTACTGATTGTTGGCACAGAGTCACAGTGGGTCTCTATTGATTTTTTTACATGTATAAAACTAAAATCCAATATTTTCATTGATCGAATGAAAAGTAAAGTGTTTCAAAAGCATAAAGACCAGTTTTCTCTAGCTGACTGCTACATTCAATTGTCCTGTCTCAAGTAATAAACATTGGCACATGGAAAACTCAAAACTAAAAATCTGGTCAGGAAGCCGGAAGTGGACAAAAACTAACATAATTTTGTATGCCAGTTTTGAATAGTCGTGGAATTATTTTGGTAAAGATGTGCTAAACTGACACTCAGTAAGGCCTATATCAAGTTGTCATAAGAAGAGGCTGTTAAATTGTTTAAGGACTAGGAGAAACCAGATATTTTGCTATCAGCCAAAAGCAATGAGAATACAATTCTAAGATAAGAGAACTAAGACTTCAATAAGCAAACTTACCAAGAGAAAAGTTATGTTACAATTTATATTTAATTGTTGGAAGATTATTTTCTTGTCTGGTGGGTGCTAAATACAAACATTCCTATAAAAACAGAAATGCCCATCCTGTATCTCCTTCCTTTCAAGTCAGTAGACATTCCTCTTTAAGAAATACCCATACTACAATGGTTTTAAAATATTATGTTATTTAAACCAAAAACTGACTAGCATTATCAGCAACTACTAGAAGCCAGGGAAAGCCTGGAACAGATTCTCCCTCCATGCCTCCAAAAGGAGGAGTTCTGTCAACACTTTGCTTTTAGACTTCTAGTCTCTAGAACTGAGACAATAAATATTTGAAGTTTTAACTCCCCCCAAATTATGTTGTTTAGCAAGAATTTTATCTCTTAAAATGAAGCATGAGTTAGACTGAATTATATTATTTTGATGTGTTAATACAAAGGAATGCCCCAGTCCAAAGTAAACCTACAAGTTGATGTGGTCCATCATTCTACATTTTAAACAGTATTACTTGCTTTTCACAAATGCATAATCTAAATGCTGTTCAATACAGTAGCTACTAGCTGTATGTGGCTATTTGAATTAATTATAATGAAATAAAATTAAAAATTAATTTCCTCTATCGCACTGGCCATATTTTAAATATTCAGTTGCCACAGGTAGCTAGTAACTATATAATGGAGAGTACAGACATACAGCATTTCCAACAATGCAAAAAGATCTACTGGAAAGTGTAGGTCTAGAAAGATGAGACAGAGTAGAGAATCACTGCTACAACCCGGCTTCTATTTAAAGAAATCCCTGGCTTCTCCTCCAACACTGACTTCATAACACTCATAAAATGACAGCTATACTCCACAGTCCCATAAATATCACTTTCTTGGATTGACAATCTAGAGAAACCTAACAACCGGTGCTTTATTATGCACAGTGTCAGATCAGCACCTAGTTTGGAGATGCTATTGCCCTGACCTTTCTGTTGGCAAGAGTTACCTGGTGCAGTTCCATTTGTCTGCATTAGAACACACTTGGGGTGAGAAAATGGAAAACATGATGCTCCCCCTTCAGCAATGACCCAGACTTACCCAGTGTTCCTTTCGGGATTATTCCTAAGTGACTAAGAACCACTTTTTACACCAGCAACAATCCTGAACTTTTTAAAATCATAATAAGCCTTCAAGATAATAAAAGGATTTGGTCCTGAATAGAGGAAAGCTATGCATTTCTCCAGGTCTCATAGTCTGTCATTGAGATAGAAACAATGTATTAAATACATTTTAAATGAGTGCTCAAAACAGTCCACCCAGAAGTCAGACAATCAATATTCCACAGTGTGCCTACAGCTCTCAAAACAGGTTTAGAGACTTTATATTATAAGATTTCAAAATTCTCATAAATATAATTAAGGAATACATATTTGTTTCTTGCCTGAATTAAAGTCTCCAAATACATTTGCAAATCATTTTGATAATTTTTCTCAAGACCAATGTTTTGGCACTTATCAAAAACTTTTAAAATACTTTTTTTCTAAATAAGGGCTCAATATCCATATTATCCTATAAGAATGACAAAGAATAAAAATTAAGCTGAGTCCTGCTATTAACGCAGCCCGGATCCACTTTGTAATAGACTGTCCCCACTAAACGAAAGCGATGGCCCATGTGAGTCCCGATATGTCATGCCATAGATCCTTGAGAAGCAGCAACACATGTTTGCTCTGCATTAACATGAGAACTTTGATAATTTTTAACTTTTCTACTTATAACAAGTTTAT
This sequence comes from Myotis lucifugus, assembly GCF_000147115.1. NCBI lineage: Eukaryota > Metazoa > Chordata > Mammalia > Chiroptera > Vespertilionidae > Myotis > Myotis lucifugus. The sequence goes on along the minus strand of NW_005871070.1, from coordinate 2,338,849 downwards.
GCAACATGTTATGCTTAAAGCATAAATCTAAAGAAAAACAATACTGTATTAGTACAATTACAAATATAACAGGAACTCTGACCTAAGCAAAAATTAAAGGGAATTATTTCTTAAAATTCACCAAAGCTTGTGCGTATGGCATGGCTCTTTTGAGAAACACTGGCTCCAAGAGAGACTTGTAGCCAAAGAAGATTTGGTGGTTTCTCACTAAGCCCCTGGCAGTGACCACTTCAGAAAATTAAGTAGTTTATGGAGCACATACTCTCGAGACATTCCCTTGCTTGATTAGATGAGGCAACAATACAATGTGGATGTGAATTCTAAACAGATGGGGAAAATAATCATAGAAAAGGAGCTGCTGGCTTTGGCCAGACTGTAAAAGGGTTCTCCTAATGGGCAAGCAAAATACACCTCATCGACGAAGAAGTTTGAGGAGATCTGGCCACTAACAAGAAAGAACAAAGTTAAATGTCCGACCGCTGGAGAAAAGAACGAAGGTAATGATAGGAGGGAGGGACAATGCGGGGCTCCTGGGATGCTGGTAATATTCTATTTCTTGACTCGGGTAATGGCTACACAAATTTGTAAACTTGGAATAATTTTCAAGCTCTGTGCTTAAAATGTGTGAAATTTTGTGTGTATACGTCACACACCTTTTTTTAATATGTAAAGAAGTTAAACACCCCCTTCCTCAACAGAGAGTCATACAGACTAACCTCAGAATCTTTGTGGGTTTCTATGAAAAAAAGCAACAAAAATGAATTTGTCTAGTGTAACAGTAGGCCAAGTCATTGAGTCAGACACTTTGTGATGGTGACATTTCATCCTATGAGGTCCCTTTGGGAACATCCTGGTGCTGTGAGTCCAAGCTCATTGCTGCATACTAAACAAGATGTCTTATGTTGGACTGTTTGGTACTAACCAACGCAGCTGTCAGTCAGCAGACATACCTAGAGGACCTTGCGGGTACAGAGCATTGTCTGCCCTGGCCAGTGTGCGAGACAAGTATTCTGCCCACAATGAAATAAAAATGACATGTTTTTCCCCATAAGTAACATATCAGCAAGTGTAAAATAATGCAATTCACATGAATCAAGTTGTATATTCTATGTCTCTTCCACAATTCATTCCTTTTTGTCCCTCAGCAAATTCACTCAACACCATTTTTATGGGATCTCCTCCATCGCACTTGCAAGCCTTCTCTAAACTTGAATCCTGTGGCACCCTCTTCATTGATCCAAACACTAAACTCTTTCTGCAGATAATTTAGTTGAATCGGCAAAACCGTCAAGCCTTTGATTTTGAGGGAGGGCTCTACAGCTAGACTACCTGGGATTGAAGTATTTAAAACTTCTTCATTGTTTATGTCAAATGTGTGAATATATTAAGCTGAAATATAAGTAAATAAGAAAACCTCTTTTAGTGGCTCTTAAGTGCATCCTCATTTGTGCCAGCTGCTTGATCTGTATACATTGCTACATTATAGGATCATGAGTTAAGCCAAAAGAATGGGATGATGTGATATAAGTCATCACGATTGTGTATTCTGCCTCATCAAGGAAGTGCCAATTATCTCTGCTATTCTCAAAAGCAAAGGATACATCATCAAAGGAGCCATAAGGCATCAACCTTCCTTTAAAATTTATAGTCTACTACAATTTTGCATGTCTGTATGTCAGTGAATTAATATTACAAGTGTTCATTAATTTCTGACACTCAATGGACTATGTAGAAAACAATTCAAGTATGTTAAAGGTGGATCATCCATTAAGGACACATTTATCAACATCAATAAAATAATATTCCAATTTAATGTGTGTGTACTTATGTTGCTTGCATTCATTCCTAGATTCTATTTGTCTTCATTTTGCCCCAAAATTTGTTTCTGAAAATATTTGCACGTATTCCCCTTGCTTCTCTCTTAAGTGATTATCAACCACTTAGGAAGTTAACAGTCATGTTATTATAGTGACAACAGAACCAAATATCCCACCCCCCAAAAAGCATTTATTCAGGTGATTTTTTAAGAAAGCTACTACAGAAACATGATCACACTTTCAGAAAATTAAGACAAGGAGAAAGACAGTAGAAGAGATAAAAATAAAAGAAACTAACAAACAATAAAAGGGGTTTTTTTTTGTTTTTTTTTTCATCTTCACCAGAGGATATACCTTTAAAAAAAATGATTTCAGAGAGAGAGGAAGGGAGAGAAGGAGAGAAAGAAAGAGTGAGAGAAACATCAATGTGAGAGAAAAATATTGATCAGTTGCCTCCTATACACTCCCCAACCAGAGATCGAGCCTGCAACCTAGGTATGTGCCCTGACCGGGAAAGGAACCCCAGACCTTTCGGTGTACGGGATGACACTCCAACCAACTGAGGCACCCAGCCAGGGCCTCCTAGAATTTTTAAGTCATGAGCAAACAAAAGTAGATTATGTACTTTAGTATTCAATAGAATCATATTCAAAATTCATAAAGCCTTTAAATCTTATTTATTTTTATGTAAACCTATTTCAAAATAAATAATTCTTAATAACTGTAAAATTTCAGAGAAAATGTTAAGGTTTTCATTGCACTAGGTTTTTAAAATTATAATTTCCACAGTAATGTGATTTGCAGTATAACATTCTAGCTGCTGCTGAAAATGACAATACACTGATACCTACATAGCTCTGCCCTACCACATTTGTCATATATATTTATTGTCTTTAAACAATATCTCTTTTGTCTATTTCACTTAATTGCCTACACATTTCTAATAGCTCCATTTGCTAATTTCTCTTTATTGAAATGTTAAATATTGTTTATGAGGTCCTTAAAAGCCTTCCCAAAATATTAACTACATATTATAATTATATTGATTTTCATAAGGAAAAATCAGTGTTTGAAAAAAGAAAATGTATTTTAAATGTTTACATTATATTCTATGAAACAGTCTTGAACAGAATTTTTTTTGGTAAACCATGTTGCAGTCTTTTACCAATGTCCTCTGGTTCGGTATAAATGATATGGTACATTTGCATTCAAATTCATGGAACTTTTCAAATCTGTTTCCCATTTAGCTGGCCAGCCAAAAACAATATTTTCATTTGTAAACAGCTGTTTCATAATCAGCTCTTTTGTACTATGTGGAATTCCATAAAAGATAAAAAAAATTTTATTTAAAATACAGGAATTGCATTAATCCACTGCAAATCATTGATTAGTTTTTGTATACTACCACACAGTTTAACTTATAAGGAAAGATTTTAAGGAAAATTTAATCTTGTGTCCAAATATAACATTACTTTAAACATGAGGTCATCTAAACATCTGTCTCCAATATATCACTGGGGATTTAAATCAAAAGTCTGCTAAACATGTACAATCATTTTGAAAATAAATAACAGGACAAATTTTGTCTTGATTATGATTATCATGCATTTTAAAAGGAAACATTTATTCTAATAAGAAAAGTCTGAACTAATTTAAACTTTATTGACATTAAGTAGTTTCATACAAGAATAAGATATTTCATTTATTTGCTGCTTAACAATATTTATATTTTAACATTTCAACATTATGCCCTATTCCTTTATTTATTTATATATTTTTAATTGCAAAATATTTAAGGAAAATTTTCAAGACATAAAATGTTTCCACTCAGTAACTGAAAAACTAATAATATTCTTTCTGAACTTTCCTTCCTTTAGGGCAAATATGAATCCTCAACAAGAACTAAAACAGTTCTATTCAGTTAACTTAATCTTTCTTTATGCTTTAAAATAAAATAAATATGGCTAATTTCAAAAGACAGTTAAGACAATAACTTCACTCCAAGACTTTACAATAAGCAAAAAATCAATGTATTTTTAAGAGAATTTAATTAAACTTAAACCCTACACCTTACTGTAGAATTTCATTTGTGTCTAGTAAGTTAGAATATTTTAATTCAGCAATAGGATTACTTCAAAAACCAGTTAATATGTAAGATGAATTAGCATTAAAAATAAACCAAAATGCTTAATCTTCAAAACAGTTTCCAAAAGTAAACAAACATTAGCAGTTGAAAAGCTGGAGAAAAACAAATTAAAACATCACTGAATAATACATTCTAAAAAAAACACACCATAGCTTTCCCTAATGTGACAGAAATCACCAAAAATCCAGCTGAAAAGGATATTAGTGTCCAGGCTGATAAAATTGTCACAAACTATAACTGTAAAAGGTGGTAGTTATGGGTTTCTGAACAGCCTCAATTCTTTTCTTCTTCCTGCCTAGGTTTGGATCAGTTGATAGCATGGGCCATGGGAATTTCAGGTCATGTATTCTGCCTTGGTAAGAGAATCAGGCTAAGAACTTTCCAGCACTGTGTATGGAACAACTTAAAGGCAAGAAGTGTGTCTTCCTCATCTTGGATGCCCATTGCCTAGAACAGCAGCTGACACATATCTGCAGGTTGGTAATGCGTGGTCAATGCATAAATGAGTTAATATCTAACTAAAAACCAAGAAATTTTGCCCTGGTTCAGTTTAAACTGCCTACTAATAAACTGCCTTAGTTTTCCCACCTACAAAATGAGGCTAATTTTTTACCTCCACCCTCACTGAAGTTTTGTGAGAAATGAATAAAAATATATGTGCAAAAGTATGTGGAAAATTCACAGTAGTAAACAAGTGTAATTATTATGATGATTAGCAGCAATACATTGTGGGACAAAAGTAGGTTTACAGATGTGAGTAGGTGAAATCGAGGTTATTTCTGTAATATTATTTATTAATTATTATATAATTTTCCATAAGAAAAACTATAAACCTACTTTTGCCCCACTCTGTATATGTAGGTTAAAATTATATATGCAGAGAAACTGAATGTGAGATAAAGTATTTATTTAAAAAAATTATTTTGAAGAAGCTTCAAATTGAATTAACTTGCTCACCAAAATAAGGTAACATGTTGAAATATAGACAAATTCACTTTGGAAATAAAGAACTGGGGGCTAAGAAATCCCTTCAGAAATGTTGTCTTGTGGTTTCATTGTTTTATAAGATTTTGAGAACTTGATAATTAATGTTTTTGGGGATTACCAGGAAGAAATTCAAATGTTCTTATATAGTTAATACAACTGAGTTTATCCCAGATATTAGCTTTCCGATTCCAAAAAAGTTAATAATGTACTAGAAGGCTAAAGATGCCTATTGAGCATAAGCAACATAAAAAGCATCTATTCTTGTGTTGCCAGTGGTTTTCTCCAAAACTTAAACAAGCGCAGATATGATCTTAGTGGGAAATGTTTGAAGTTATACTGATCTTTGTGTTAAAATAGCACATATTTATCTCTATTATTATTTCTGTCAATTAATTAACTCAAACTTTAAAAAAAAACACTAAAATGTAAAAAAATGATTTGGCTTTAGTATAGTTTCCAGTTGTACAACTTTCTCTGCACTTTGGAATCAGCTGGAACAATTTTTAAAATGGTAAATCCTGGGCCCAACACCCCCTCTCCCCAAAGATGCTGATTTAGTTGATCTGGGGTGTGGCCCGGGCATCAGGATTTTTAAAGTTACTCAGGTGATTCTGAGATGCCATCAAGGCTGAGAACCAGTGCCCTGGAACATTCTTGGAGGGAAGAATCCTAATAATAACAATAAACTGCCCATCTAAGGGGACATATTGTGCCAAGCAGCTGGCTAAGCACTTCACAACAATTTTATGGGGAAAGATTGCTACTAATTCCTACTTTATGAATAAGGACAGTTAGAAGGGGTAAGAAACTCTCCCAAAGTCCTGCTGCTGTTCCTGGGCTGAGAGAGAACTGCAGGGCAGTGGGAACTGTGTCGCTGACTGCCACCCCGGTAGGAGCTATGCCTTAAACCAGATTCTATTTAAGGGCGAGTCAGAGTGCCAGTGAACCAAAGTGAAGGCAGAATTACCTTCGGGGATACAGAGACACTAAAGTTAGCAAGATATTAGCAATGCCCATTTTTCTCCTTAGCCTGGCTGTCAGAATAAATTGCAAACTTTCTCAAAATAGTAATGTTTGAGGCAAAAAACACTCCCAGGCAGTGTTCTGGTCTAGCTGCATACCTCTCAGTCGTCATGGACACAGGATGGAACAATGAAATCATTATTTGACTATTATTTTTTAGTTGCTAGTCAGCATAGGATTCTGTCTGCAAACTGTATCTCTGCATTCCCTCTGGATCAGGGGAGCTGTCCCTCCTGGTAGTGACAGAATAACCACAAACAACACGAGCCCTTCTCAGGGGACAGTCATCTTTATCTGTCAATATTAGTCAGTTGAGAAACAGAGATGCAGGCAGCTGAAAAAACAGTCGGACTGTTTTAAGTTTACAGGTGGCCTTCTAATGGAAAGTTTTACACACTGAAATTCCTTTTTCAAGTTGAAAACGTTTGGACAAAAAGGGACAGAATTTGGCAGTATTTTAATGCAACGTGTCTAACAAGCTTGCGAAAACAAAATATCACATTTTAGAGAAGCTTGGTGAACCAAGCACCAGCCTCTGGCAAGCAGACTCGGCTAACTGTTACCACCCTTCCTGTGCTGCACATTCCTCATGGTTAAAATCCGATCAGCCACACGTACCTGTTATCACAGGGCCTGGTATACACAGCACACTTAAGAAATGTTTTCTGAATGAGTTCATGGACATTGGGGAGAACTAATTCAAAAAATATTTCTGAAAATCAAATTCTGTACACAGTAACATAATAATGTCAGCATGTAAATAACAGGTCAGCAGCTTACAGCCCAGCTAGAAAGTGTTTTGATATGTGTGTTTATTTGCTCATGCATGTGAGTGTGGGTGTGCGTTGTTCGCTTGGGAGAAACCAGGATGAAAACACCAAAAGGCATTAGACTGACAATTCTGTAACCATTAGCAGCAAGGATCAGACACTTGGGGTTCCGTGAAAGATACCTGTTGTGCTTTCCCCAACATTTGGGGCAATGAAGCAGACAGGGCCAGTTTATTTTGTCGGTGGCTCAAAACCTTTTTCCTGATTGGCCTATCATAACTTAAACTTTTTGTGGGGAAAGGCACTGCTTGGAGCCTATCCCAAGGAGTAAAGTACAGTTAATTAAATTGATCAATTTAGCTACTACAATAAAATTTTCCTACAATAAAATCAGAGTTTTAAAAACCAGATTAGACGGCTATTTACAAAAGTCAGAAGAGTGTGGGGTGCCATGATGGATAGCCCTGGACAGTCCCTGAGGGAGAACATTGAATGTTGGGGTTGAGGGATTGGAAAAAAGTACAGAAACTAATGAGAAAAGGAGAGACGGTTAATTGTAGGTTTGGGTAATAATTTTGCCTTCAAATCTTGGGGAAAGGGCTGAAAGACCCTAGTAAATCTATAAATCAGCAGTTGTCAATCAGGTGGTCTCTCTATCACTGGGTGGGATATTGAAATAGCTAAGTTAAGAACAAGGTCTTTATTACTTGTCTTGGTTAATAATGCTTGATAAAATTTGCTCCAAATAATACCCTGCAATTTTAAGATCCCCAAATTACTATGAATGATGAATATAATTGAATACCTACAAAAATATAAATGCCTTTCTCTTTTAAAGAAAGTAGGTCTTGGGGGAAGGGAACAACTCAAGTTATTTGATAGGCTGACCTGTGGGACATGAATTGAGAGTCACTCCTATAGACCCTCTATGGAATATTGAAAAGGAAATTTCCAGAAGCAACCTAATGACTCTATTTTGGGAATAGAAAGACCACTACATCTGGTGAAAACTAAGATTATATTAATTATATCCAGGTTTGAGAACAAAACAAAACTCTACCACCCCAAATTAGAATTGAGCAAAAATAAGATTAAGTTTCTAGAAGGTAAACACAAAAATACAGTTTACATTATAAATTGTAGAGCAGAATTATAGTTAGCATATGCTCACTATATAGTGTGTCACTCGTCTATGAATATATTTTTAAATGTTTGGAATATGCCTAAATACTTCTACGTGTTTTCCTCCCCATTAATAACTCTTTCTGAGTGCTGGGCACAATTATAAGCATTTTACATGTATCAACCAACTGATCCTTCCAACAACCTTATGAAGTACATTGCAATGTATCTCTATTTTATGGATGAAGCATGGAAATTTTAAACTGCCTGCCCAAGGAAACACATCTAAGTGAGTGTTAGAGTCAGAATCTGATGCCAGGTAAAGCATCCGAATCCCCTCAGGCCACCACCTCCCTGCATTACCTCTACTCATTCTGTAAGATAAAGTTCACTATTAAAGCATGGATGTCTCTTGATAGGGTGCCATATTTTCCTCTTTGTTGATTGATCTCATTTGTACCTATTTCATTGCTTAGTTCCCATAAGTGTACTCAAAAGTTTGCCATCTATATAACTATTTTTGGAAAGCTATATAATTTCCAAAACAAAGATCTGAGAACAAAAATGAGGTAGATTAATGTTTTCATATATAGTATATATATTTCACACACACATACACACACGCACACGCATGCACACACATGCATGCAAATGAGTTAAATAGCTCCTCGGGATAGCAGAGTAGGAACTTCGTAGATAAGAAGAGAAAATTAAGATTAGGTTGCTATGACCCCACTGAAGAAGTACCCTGTCATGTGACTACATGTTTCTCTATGTATCTGCAACACATGTGGAAATGACTCAGCTGTTCCTGAGGGGGTGTGGGGCAAGTAGAGAGATTGACTTAAAAAAACACAACTAACACAGTGGCCTTTGAACTTGAGAAAAAATACCTAGCTCCAAACAGTAAGCAACTTAACCATCATTCTATACTTCTTATTACCATCCCTAGGAAACCAGGCGTTGGGAAGAAAAAAGGCCACATTCATGTGTAGTCACGATCCAGGAAGACATGTATTCAAGCTTGCAGAATCAATGGGAATTTAAGTACCTAGGATTAAAGTCCCTCCAAGATTGACTTAGAGCAGTGATTCTCAACCTTCTGGCCCTTTAAATACAGTTCCTCATATTGTGGTGACCCCCAACCATAAAATTATTTTCGTTGCTACTTTATAACTGTAATGTTGCTACTGTTATGAATTGTAAGGTAAATATCTGATATGCAGGATGGTCTTAGGCGACCCCTGTGAAAGGGTCATTCGACCGCCAAAGGGGTTGCGACCCACAGGTTGAGAACCGCTGACTTAGAGCAATCAGAGCAAGAAAACTAAGACCCTTTGGATTTCCATTTTCTCCATTTGCAGCTATCCCATATAATAAAAGGATAATATGCAAATTGACCCTAATGGCAGAACTGGGAACGACCGGTCACTATGACATGCACTGACCACCAGGGGGCAGATGCTCAACACAGAAGCCGCCCCCTGGTGGTCAGTGTGCTTCCACAGGGGGAGCGCCGCTCAGCCAGAAGCTGGCTTATGGCTGGCCAGTGCAGTGGCAGTGGTGGTAGCCTCTCCTGTCTCCACAGCAGCACTAAGGATGTCCAACTAATGGCGTAGGCCCATTCCCTGTTAGTCGGCATCCCCTGAGGGCTCCCAGGCTGCCAGAGGGATGTCTGACATCTCTCGAGGGGTCCCGGACTGTGAGAGGGCTCAGACCAGGCTGAGGGACCCCCTCGAGTGCATGAATTTTCATGCACTGGGCCTCTAGTTAAGAATAAAAGGAATAGTAGGCAGTGTGGTTTCTGGGGTAATGTCTGAATTTGGTGGCAGGTGAGCAGCAATGATTCTTCTCACCACTGATGACATGCATTAGGCATGGAGGGAACTGCACAAGCTCCTTCAGATAATTTAAGAAACAATGTATGCTCTAGTACCTTGATGAAAGGTTTAAAGTTTTTTTAATTAACACTCAAAATTGAGAACCAAAATAAACTGACATTCATTTGGTCATCTGTATATTCATTCAACTAATGTTTATTGAGTACCTATCCTGTGCCAGGTTCTGTTTTAGGTACTGAGGATATAGCAGGGTACCAAACAGACCATGATGGTTATTCTCAGGAAGCGTATTGTTTACTGATAGAAATATGAAGACCATGTCTTAATATCTGTCATTATTGTACATCAAGTTTATTTGACAATTAATATTACACATTTTTACATTTAAATAAACATGGCAGTGTTACAGCTCAACCAAAAGGTTGCTGGTTCAATTCCTGGTTAGGGCACATGCCCAGGTTGCAGGTTCAATCCCCAGTGGGGGCCGTGCAAGAGGCAGCTGATCTGTGGTGCACTCTCACATCAATACTTCACTCTCACATTGATATTTCTCTCTCCTCCTCTTTCTCTCTATCTAAAAATCAATAAAAATGTATTTTTCAAAAGTGTGACTTCCCTCATGTTTATTCAAATGTAAGAATACATAAATTCATTTGAACTGCACAAATCATAACCCAAACACAGACATTTACCAATGTAGGAATTGTTAATTTGCTAACAACCTACATATACTAATGACCACTGCAACCCTCATTTTCTCCAAACTTGAAGCCCCCTTTATTACACAGTTCCTTGGTTCCCACTTCCCTTTTGGTCCTCTTCTGCTGTCTGACTATTCAACCTTCATACATACATCCACTCATCCATCTGCACACATATGTGCCAGGAACAAATATGTGGAGTGAGAACCTCTGGAATCCATTTACCCTTGTCCCTTAGGACCAGAGTCTCTCTGAGGTTGAAAGAGACCTAAGATGCTTCTACTTATTAAGACTCTCAATATGCAAAAAAAGTAAAGAACTGCCAAGCTAAAAGGCTTATTAAAATGTAGTTTATGTTAGATACCTACATTTACATATGAATGCATTTAACACACACAATTGCAATGACAAAGGCAATAACTTTATGTCTAGTTTTATTAGAAAGAAATGTCAAAAGTTTAAATTTATGAGGTCCTCTGTGAACCTGAGGCCCTATTCAAATGGCCCTCCTGGCCCTGCTCACAACCTTTTCCTCTCAGCTTCTGGCACATCCCTATCTCATTGCCAAAGAAAAGACACCAGGCTGTCTGCACATATGAGCACTCAATCTCATTCCCTACTGCTAGCATCCCTAGAAGTCTCCAGGGAAGTAAACCTCACAAGAGCACAGGACCCTAGACTTAGGCTTTAGGGTCTTAAACGCCCTGGAGTTCAGGGCTCCTATTGGTGGTATTTCACACTTAGTACAGGTTTTAAAAAATAAGATTTTTGTGGCTCCCCCTCAAATTAAATAACATAATGTTCTAGGGCAGCTGTGGGCAAACTACAGCCCGTGGGCCGGATCTGGCCTGTTTGAAATGAATAAAACTAAAAAAAATTAAAAAAGACCATACCCTTTTATGTAATGATGTTTACTTTGAATTTATATTAGTTCACACAAACACTCCATCCATGCTTTTGTTCCGGCCCTCCGGTCCAGTTTAAGAACCCATTGTGGCCCTCGAGTCAAAAAGTTTGCCCACCCCTGTTCTAGGGGGAAATGCACCCTGATTGCAAATCATTAACCTAAAACTACAGATTCCTGGAACATGACTTACACATTTATGGCATTACATGAAACTATATTTTTCTCATCCATGGTAACTGCATTTCTTTTTTTTCTTATATATTTGCCTTATATGTTTTTCCTATACATGGCAACTATAAGTCTTTTTTAAAAATTTTAGCTTGCTCACAAAAATCTTGCCATCCATTTCTAACTTACATAAATCATGGAAAGTAACAGACTTCCTTTTTGAATTTACAATCTACACTAATAAAAGCAAAGATGCTAATTGACCATAACTTCGCTATGCTCAAGCCACTCCCACCAGCCAATCAGAGCGACTATATGTAAATTAACCCAACCAAGATGGCGGCTGGCAGCCACAGAGCTGGATCAAGCAGAAGGCTTGGTTGCCCCAGTGATGGAGGAAGCCAAGCTTCCCGCCTGCTCTGGCTGGCTGTGGCCTCCGCAAAAGGCAACAAAGTTTCAATTACAGAAGCTAAATAAATCCCAGATACCTGCTTCCAGTCAGCCTCCAGTGGGAGCTTGGGTGGCTGGGGGCTGTGGCCAGCCTGCAAACAGCCATCAGCCCCTCACCCAGACTGGCCAGGGACCCCAGCAAGACCCTCCACCCTGAAGGGGGTGTGGCCAGCCTGAAAACAGCCCTCAGCCTCTCACTCAGGCTGGCCAGGCACCCCAGTGGGGACCCCTACCCTGAAGGTGCTGTGGCCAGCCTGCAGACAGCCATCAGCCCCTCACCCAGGCAGGCTACACCCTCATGGGGTGAGGGTCCTTGCTGGGGGGGCTTAGCCGCCTGCAAAAAGCCATCAGCCCCTCACCCAGATTGGCCAGGCAACCCAACGGGGACCACCACCCTGAAGGGGTTGTGGCCAGCCTGCAAACAGCCATCAGCCCCTCACCCAGGCTGGCCACACCCTCATGGGGTAAGGGTTCCAGCTGGGGGGCTTGGCCTGCCTGCAAACAGCCATCAGCCCCTCACCCAGGCTGGCCAGGCACCCCAGCGGGACCCCCACCCTGATCTGGAACACCCTTCAGGGCAAGCCTGCTTACCCCCACCCATGCACCAGGCCTCTATCATCTACACTAATAAAAGAGAAAAATGGTAATTGGCGTACGACCGCTACCCTTCTGATTGGCTAATCAACGTATCCTTATGCAAATTAACTGTCAGCCAAGATGGCGGCCGGCAGCCAGGCAGTTGGAAGTGAACATGAGGCTTCCTTGCTCCAGTGACTGCAGATTCCAACGTTCCCCGCCTGACTTGCCGGGCTCTGAGCTGGCAGTTTGAAATGTTCTAACAAATATAGCCAGCCGGGATCTCAGAGCTGAAGTTATACATTGTTTCGATTATAGAACGGCAAACAAACCAGCAGCGGAAGCCTCAGAGCTAGAGCCAGAGCTAAAGCTGGCCCAGAAGAAAAAAAAAAAAGAAAAAAAGGAGCGGTTGGGAGCTTCCCGCCAGCCTGAAAGCAGTCAAAACCGCCAGCCTGAAAGCAGCCCTCAGCCCCTCACCCAGACTGGCCAGGCACCCCAGTGGGGACCCCCACCCTGAAGGGTGTGTGACCAGCTGCAAACAGCCCTCAGCCCCTCATCCAGGCTGGCCAGGCACCCCAGTGGGGACCCCCACCCTGATCCAGGACACCCTTCAGGGCAAACCAGCCGGCCCCCAGGCCTCTATCCTATATAGTAAAAGGGTAATATGCCTCCCAGCACCGGGATCAGCGGA
>NW_005871070.1:2310211-2324561 GCF_000147115.1 Myotis lucifugus | reverse complement strand
CTCCCAAGTGCACAAATTTTTGTGCACCCGGGCCTCTAGTCCTATATAATAAAAGCCTAATATGCTAAGTGTCTGGTCATCTGGTGGTTCCTTCAACCAATCAAAGCATAATATGCTAATGATATGCTAAGGCTGCTCAACCGCTCACTATGACATGCACTGACCACCAGGGGGCAGATGTTCTGACCAGTAGGTTAGCTTGCTGCTGGGGTCTGGCTGATCGGGACTGAGCGAGACAGACCGGACACACCCTGGAGCCCTCCCACAGTCCCTCCCTGGCTGGCCAACCTCCTGCGTCCCTCCCCAGCCCCAATCATGCACTGGTGGGGTCCCTCAGCCTGGCCTGCACCCTCTCGCAATCCGGACTGAGGGATCCACCCCGCCCCCCCCCCCGAGTGCCCGAATTTCATGCACTGGGCCTCTAGTATAAAATATTTCTGTATATAGTTATACCCAAGAAGCAACTATGCATCTTATATTGGTTATATGTCCTATATTTCATTCTAGAAAGCAAATCATACTGTTTAGCATAGAACCATTTGCATTGAGATATACCTTAGGTCAAAAAATAAAAGTTTTACTTTTAATGCTGCTCTGTGAAACTACCACTTCTATGAGGAATATTCCCTCTACAATTGGCAAAATAAGATGCTACGAAAGAGTTCAAAGTACTTGGCTTCTAAACTAGAAGATTTCTTTACCTCTGCTACATTTATGGCACATAAGCAAAATAGGTCTCAATAGAAGTGTATTACTTTGTGGTAAATTTAATTTAAATAAAAACAGATTTATTGAGTGGCTATTATAGTCTAAACACTATGCTAGGCCTGGAGATAAAAAATAAATAAACAAAGATTTGGTCTTTACCTAAAGGGGGCTCACTATTCGAAAGACTTAAAAAACAATAAATAGATCCAGTATAATCTTTTAAATTAATCACAAAAAACTAAAGTAATTGTGAAAAGCATCCATGTAGAGTGAAACATAATACTATGGAGTATGTAAGCATGCCAATGAAAACACTTTTGATACATATAATAATGGATAATGGCTATTTAAATACCTACTATTGAATGGACAGATAATACATTTTTAAACTATGGAATATATAAATCCAGCAAGGGTCACATAGACATTATTACCATTGCTTTTGAAAAATAATAATAATAACTTGGGTGGCAGTATCTCTACTTTTCTTTCTTTTTTCCCCTTCTTTGTTTCTCTGTTGACCTTCTAATGTCCAGCATGTGTGCTCAAAAGAGCAGAAGGTATTGGCCAATACAGATCTCCATGAAAACATGAAAGAAACAGTAGGGGAAAAAAAGTCTCATTTCTTGATATTCAAGCAGGCAAACATGAGACTATATTGTTCGGTAAAAGAAAGATGCTTATATGTCTTACAGTTTTGATATCACATTCCTACTTTCAACTTAATATAAAGTAAATATTTTCTTATTATAACTAAAATTGCTCAATGAAAAAAAATACTAGAAAGGCTTAGTATTTCTTATAGTAAGTAGTTTGAATATTCACCTTCTTTATAATTTTCCTAAAATGTCATAGCTGCATAGATTTCTCAATAAAAGAGAAGAAATAATTTGTTTAACTTCATAAACATTTAAAAAAAATTTTTAAATGGGAAAGTTATACTACCATCTTGTGGTTAAAAGTTCATTTACAGGAGCAAGGACTTCTGGTATTTCCCATTAACTAACTCCACAAAATCTAAAATTAAAAATTAAAAAAATCATGTTTGAAATTTATGTTCAAGAAAAATATATTTTCATATATCTCACTCACTTTCTTATGTTAAAGTCCAGTGGATTAAAACAAGTAATGACATTCTGAGTGACTACTTCAGAGAGATAAATTAAAAGAAATGTACACTTAGCACTCTAGGCCCTGCTCACAGCTTATAATTTACTATGAGAGTAATATACACTCTAACACTGAAACTTTAGAGAAACAAAATTATGCACTCTAGGAGTTTCATTTTTACAAGGTAGTCTCCAAGACCTACAAGCAAGCAATATGACATTTATGCTAAGCTTATTAACAATTTTTGTTTTATTCCAGAACTCCACTTTAGTTAAGAAAGCAAGACCACCACAGAGAAAATAAATATTATAGCAACATAGTTTCTTCCATATCTCTTAGATACATAAACCTATTTTTCCATAAACTAAGAATAATGATTAAATTTAAAAATTAATTCAAAAGTACAGTCCTCTATATTTTTTAGATGTATAATTCTCTACAATCTATGCAAGGCACCTGTTCCAAATGTTTTACAACAGTGGTATCTAATTAGAAATTAACACACTTCTACAGAAAGTCTGCAGAAAGCCTTTCCTTTTTAGCATATTGTCAAAATTATAGGAAGACATCGCCATCTAAAGGTATGCACAAGTACTGAATGGAGTTTTTAGTTTGTCCACTGTGATAAAGGAGCCAAGCAGATGTATTGACCTAGAACAGCGGTTCTCCACCTGTGGGTCACGACCCCTTTGGGGGTCGAATGACCCTTTCACAGGGGTCGCCTAAGACCATCGGAAAACACATATATAATTACATATTGTTTTTGTGATTAATCACTATGCTTTAATTATGTTCAATTTGTAACAATGAAAACACATCCTGCATATCAGATGTTTACATTACGATTCATAACAGTAGCAAAATTACAGTTATGAAGTAGCAACGAAAATAATTTTATGGTTGGGGGTTACCACAACATGAGGAACTGTATTAAAGGGTCGAGGCATTAGGAAGGTTGAGAACCACTGCCCTAGAAGGAAGCGCATCTTTGGAGAAGTACTTGTAATTTAATTTATCTCAAAGTGTTTTAATCTATCTCTATAATGATTCTCCAAAATAACTATAAAAACAACAACAGCCACAACAACAACAATAAAAACTGATGTTTCCCATAATTGTATTACTCTGATTTTGGTACACTTGATGACCCATAAATATTGGTAACTTTTCCAAAGAAATAGCATTATGGCATGTCTCATCTCTCTTTCTCAATATCTCTCCTCTCCTCTCTTCCCTTCCCTTCCTCTCTCTCTCTTCCTCTCTCTCTCTCTCTCTCTGTAAAACTTTTAGCCATAATTCTATTTTAGGTGTCATTCAATTGTATTGAAACATACATTTTATTATTCTTTCTCCAATGTTATATCTTCCTCCTACAATAGTCCATTCTAGTTTTTCTGGGAAGTCAACTAAACTCACCCTTGCTACCAGATTCATGCAAACAAAAAGGCTCAAGATACCTATACCTATTTTATGCAACCTAAATTCCCTCATTTATCACAAACAGGTTTGTTTGTTCAATCTGCTTTGGGGCTGTTCTCACTCTAGTAAGTCATTCTGGTGTCTAGTTACATACGGGTTCAATTACCAATCACCTGAGGATTAAGACTCAGTTCATTCCTAATCAATTGCCTGTAGGGGCTGGAAGTAAAGGGGTCACCCATTAATGCAGATAGACCCCCTACTGGTTAATATGGAGGATTTCATACTTGTGCTATGGCTGATATTTAAAGATCTAGCTAAAACAAGAAATGGCCTGTTTCACCAAGGGCAAACCCTGTTTGTTCATCAATATTCAAGTTCCAGAGCAGCTACAATATTTAACCCAACCAAAAGGACAAGAGGCCTTATGAAGGTAATACTCTGTATGTGGCTGCCAACCTGATTTCTCATTCTGCACACTATGGGGTAGTGGGTAGGAGTACAAGCTTTGAAAGCAAAGAGAACATAGTTTGAGTCCATGCTCTGTCACTGGCCTTGAGCAAGTTATTTAATATCTCTGAGCTTCACTTCCCTCATTTTCAAGAAATTATAAATTAATATAAATGATTTAAGCAAAGGAAGGTGCTTTGCACTTAGTAATTATTCAATAAAAGTTAGTACTTAAAATTTATCTTGCAGTTTCCCATTTGTCTTATTAAAATTATTGACTAGATAATTAGGTAGGATCCACCTAACCCAAACAAACACCCAGAGAAATTCATTTGTGACTTCTTAAGACAGCAAAAAGAATGAATGAGAAAGACTGAACTCAAAATAAGGATGAGTGCAACTATATAAAAAGAGAAAATGGTACTTGAGGGTCTAATATCAGTTTCAAAATTTAGCTCTGAAACAGTTTTGAAAATCATTAGACTCCACGTGACTCTTGATTCCATGTTATTTTTTTCTGTTAGAAATTGTCTGCAGGGCACAAAGGAGTTGGATATATAGATCCAACAGTATCTGCAAATGGATAATACTGAAGCCAGAAAGCAGATGGGCTTGTTTAGGGAGATAACAGAGGGTGTAGGGCAGAGAACTTTAGAGCCCTGAAGAACGTAATTTTTTTCAATTACAGTTTATGTACAATATTAGATTATTTCAGGTGTAGAACCCATTGATTAGACATTTATATAACTTAGGAAGTCTTTACCTCGCTAAAACTAATACCCATCTGATACCATATATAGTTATTACAATATTATTGATTAAATTCCCTATGCTGTACTTTGCATCCCCATGACTATTCTGTAACTGCCAATTTGTACTTAATCTCCTCACCTTTTTCACCCATCCTCCCAAACACTCTACCATCTGACAACTGTCAAAATGCTCTCTGTATTTATGAGTCTGTTTCTGTTTTCCTTGTTCATTTATTTTGCTTTTTACATAGATTCCACATATAAGTGAAATCATATAGCATTTGTCTTTCTCTGTCTGACTTATTTTATTCAGCACAATACCCTCTAAGTCCATCCATGTTGTTGCAGATAGCAAGATTTCATTCTTTTTTATGGCTGAATCATATTCTGTTGTATTTATGTACCACTTCTTCTCCTTTTTTTAATCCTCATCAGAGGATATTTTTTCCACTGACTTTTATAGAGAGAGTGGAAGGGAGGGAGGAAGGAGAGAGAGACATCAACATAAGAGAGACACATGGATTGGTTGCCTCCCACTCAAGCCCTAACCGGAGCTGAGGATGGAACCTGCAACCAAGGTACATGCCCTTGACTGAGAATCGAACCTGTGACCCTTAGGTCCAAAGGCCAACACTCTAACCATTGAGCAAAACCAGCCAGGGCCACTTCTTCTTTATTAATTTCTTGATGAACACTCAAGTTGCTTCCATATCTTAGCTATCTATAATAATAAAAGTGTAATATACTAATTAGACTGGATATCCTTCTGGAACGTCCTTCTGGATGACCTTCCAGACGAAGCCAGGGCTGCAAGGGAAGCCTGGGTCCCAGGTGCCAGAGGGAAGCCGGTGCTGGCAGCTGGGGGAAGGAAGGCCTACTTTTGCATGAATTTTGTGCATCAGGCCTCTAGTTGTAAATAATGTTGCAATGAACATATGGGTTCATATGTCTTTTTGATTTAGCATTTTGGGTTTCTTTGGATAAATACCTAGAAATGGAATTGCTGGGTCCTTCTTTGTCTTTGTTATAGCCTTTGTCTGGTATAAGTATTGCTACCCAGCATTTTCTTTGTTTGTTTCCATTTTCATGAAATATCTTTTTACATTTTTTTTACTTTCAGTCTGTGTGTCCTTGGACCTGAAATGAATCTCTTATAGAGAGCATAAGTAAGACAGCAAGTTGAGTGGGGCGGGGTCTCAGGGAATCATCAGGGTGGGGCTAACAGTGTTAGGTTGATGGAGACTCAGATATGGCCAGGCCTGCGCCTGCAGAGGGAGGGCTCAGCAAAGAAACAATAACGTCAGCCAGCACGTCTGTCTGGAAGAAAGCTGCCTCTCCAGCCCTCACCCCAAAGCGAGACACTTCAGTTCTTCCTCCTATGTCTCTGGTGACTTTGAGCTTCTGCTCCAGTGCTGGAGCTCGGAGCCAGTGAATTTAAATAAGTCCATGTGTGGGCCCTTTAAGAGGAAGGCCTGGGAGTTCAGCAGCCCTCAGTTTCGCTCAACCACCATCTCTGCCTCCTTGGTTTTCACAGCCACAAGTTATGGGGACTTCTCTTCCTGACACTGGAACCCTGGGCTGGGGGGTCGCTGGGGGATGAGATCCCTGGCTCCTCAGGGGGCACCTGCACAGCCAAGATAATCCTCCCAGTTTTTATCTGCCACACGTGGGTGTGGGGCCAGCCCATTAGTCTTCACCCCTCCTACCAGTCTCAATGTGGCTTTTTCTTTATATCCTTAGTTGAAGGATTCTGTTCAGCTAGATTTCAGGCAGTTCTGAATGATGATTGTTCTGTAGTTTAGTTGTAATTCTGATGTGATCATGGGAGGAGGTAAGCACAGTGTTCACCTACTTCATCTTGAACATCAATTTTTGAGGAAAGGGAAAGAAGAGAGACAATAAAAAAGTGATGAGATATGAAGAAGGGGGTAAAAGTCAACAGCAGAGACAATTTTAAAAAGAAAAATTGGTTAGAGATGTGAAACTCCAGAAATATTAAGTAAAATTAGGAATGAAAACCAGTAGTTAATAGTTTCAGCAGAAAGGTAAAGTCAGATATGCCAATTGCATTGGGTTGAAAACTGAGTGAGAAACTTTTCACAAAGTTTTACATGGAAAGGAAAAGAAACACAGGACCATAGCTTGAGATATGTGATGTGAATATGAGAAACACAATATGAAAAGAAAAATACAACTGAGTTGTGTCCCCCAAAAAGATGTTCAAGTCCTAACCCCTGGTTATCTGTGAATGTGACCTTATCTGGAAATAGGATCGTTGCAGAAGTAATCCGGTTAAGATGAGCTAATAGTGGATTAGAGTGGGCCCTGATCCGACGAGTGGTGTCCTCATAAGGAGAAGGTAATTTGGACACAGAGACAGAGACAAATAGGGAGAGAAAGCCATGTGACAGCAGCCAAAGAACAAGAGGATTGTTGGCAACTGCTGAAAGCTAGAAGAGAGGCATGGAACACATTCTCCCTCAGTGCCTCCAGAAGGAACCAGCCCTGCCCGTACTTTGCTTTCAGACCTGTAGTCTCCAGAACTGTGAAACAATAATGTTCTCGAATTATAAGCCACCCAGTTTGTGGAACATTGTTCGAACAGCCCTAGTAAACTAATACAAGGACTATTGATAACCATTAAAAGAGACAGACCTAACTGAATGCTTACAATGAGCATAAAACAAAATCACAATAAAGTATGGATAACTGACACAAACATAAAGGAATTTAAAAGGAAAAGACAATTGGTGAGAAAAAAATCAGTTAAAATCTAGATTATAAGAAATCCTGTTTCATTCATTGTCATGTTAAGATACCACCTACTTTAATCATAACGACATTTGAAAATAATTTGTACATATCTTTTCATTTTGGGGTCCTGGAGTGAAAAATGATGTATAAATTTAAAAAATTATCATGGGCCTCTCTCAGAATATGGCAGAGATTTTAGACCTGAAGGTAATTTTTTTTCACTTCATTTATTGAATGATTACAATGAAAGAAAATATTGTTGAAAGAAAGCATGTTGTGCAAGTATCAGTTGTCTGATGAACCCTCAGAATAATATTCTGTGGCTTGTGCTTCTGATATTTATTCATTAATACAGTCAACAAGTGTTTCTGAGTACCTACTGTGGTGTACCTAAAACACCAGGTTCTCGTTGCTCTGAGATATCGTAGTCAGTAGGGTGGGAGAGTGCAGCAGGGGGTAGGTGAGAAAGGGCTGCTTTAATAAGGTTTTCCTAAAATGCGTAGAAGTTGTTTCATGTCAACTGAATCATGTACCCATTTACTACACTTATCCATTTAAGATATCATTCAATTAAGGACAGTAAAATAGAAATCATTTGAAATATGGTTATGCAATTCATATTTTATTTGTTCCTAAATTTACGTTTTTGAGATCTTTCTTTAAAAAAGATAAGACTACATTTTACTTAAAACACATCCCTTAAAGGTATTTTATAATTAATTTGAGCAGTAGAGTTGCTTCCTCCTATGTGGTTGAAATAAGGGGAATTTTTCCTCCCTAATTACCCAGATAATGGGTTCCAGCCTCCCTTTGATGTGTCATAAAGGCTCACCTGTTTCACTACAACCTGCTACTTATTATCAAACAATTGCAGTTTCCCAAATCCCAAATTTCCAAAGGTGCCATTTACCCAAATCACATGTGTGTCCCCTTTGCACCCATTCTAAAAAAGAAATTTCCTTGATCAAAATTTTAACCTTGCTTACCCCCCGGTGCATCAGCTCTTTTATTACCTAGTCCAAATTAAAATCCAGAGGACTACTAGTATGCATACTGCCTGTTAAGGCATTTCTTTTAACTGCATTTTAACTATCATGGGTTTGGGTAAGAAAAGATAGAAATCTTGTGAAAATGAAGATATATACGATCAGGAGTTTAAAAAAGAAGATTTAAAATTATCCTATGCCTTTTGTAGTAACCTTTTTGGGTTGAAAGCCTGGGACTCTCTCCCATCAGTACAATGCACATTTCACATATACTCTCAATAGCTATTCTCCCGGAAGCCTGTCCACGAAGCCCACGGTTCCCTCCCCTCAAACAGGTCTTTCACTTCACTTTCTATTTGACCCCTTGAAAGTGATTAATGAGATAAACTGTACAAAGTACTTGGAACTGTGTCTAATGCAAAATTGGAAAACTTGCTCCCACCATACTATGACTAAACAATTTGACTAAAACTCCTCCAGGGAGATGCATAACATAGAGAGAGTGATTGAAGACGCACTGGGGTGTGTACCTACAAGATACAGGGAACTAGGGGAGGGCTGGAGAAGAGAAGACAGTAGCCTGTACATTGTGAAAAACAAATCAGTGTCCTGTCTGCACGGTGATCATGTAAATGATATATGGAGGGGGAATGTTCTAGGAAACATTCTGAATGGAACTTACAGACTTTGAGGAATATGAGTATAAGATTCTGGGAGGCAAGAGGAGGAGGGTCCTTGAAATGCCACTGTGGAAGGGGACTCAGTGTGGATGGGGCCTGGCATGCCTGCAGGAAGGAGCCCGACAACTCCTGGTAAGAGCAGGGTCTCTCAGAGGTTCGAGGGGACTTCAGCAAAGACCCTAAGAGACTCTGAAGTTGAGTGCAAAATCTAAATGAGCCTAAATGGATCCTACATGACATGAGATAAGAACCCCATGAGCTTTGGAAACACATGGAAGAGCCCAAACTGGTCTTTAGGGACCATGGGAGGGACTGGGGGGAGCCGTGTTCCTGGCTCCAAGGAAGAGACATGCATAAAAGACAACCTTCTGGAGCCCTGCTGATGAGCAGACAGTGTAATGATGTGGGGTCTGAGTCGGGGAGGGGGAGGTTGAGGCTCAGGGACCTTGGAAACTCTAGTAAATTTGGGTAAATTCAGTCAGTATTGCTGTCAGGTTTGCTGCCAATCCATTTGGGGTCTTTGTGAGAAATAGAAAAATATGTGTGTGTGTGTGTGTCCCCCCCTCCCCACAGGTGGATACATCTCTGCTCTGGTTTACACAGATGATGAATCAGAGCATGGGCTAGATTTCAGTTCCCACTTGCTCCAGTGGCCAGAGTCCTTTTGCAGGCAACCATCTATCTGCTCAACTGTACACAGAGGCCCTGGATGGATTGAGAATTCTCTTTTGGCTAAAAGCTAATTTGTGCCCACACACATGAAACTATTTGGAAAGAGCAAGATACTATTTAGCAGGAAGACTATACGGATTGCATTTGTAGATAAAAGTTCTCCTAAGGGATGTAAACTAATAAGAGATACAGAGATAATAAGGGATAGCATGCTTGACTTGATCTCTCCAACTTCTAAAAATGTCTGTCAATAGGAATAATATTCTCCTAGTCCCTCTCCTATCCTGATTTTCTATAGAAACGGTTGCACACTTGTGCAACCATATATAGGCAAGTTAATTAGACCCTCAGTACATTGGTTTCTTCATCCTGGAGCTGAGGTAAGGATTAAAAAATGTTAATACATGTAAAGCTTAGAACTGGGTCTGGCATTTACCATTAACACGATAAATGTTAGCCATTTTTTATTATTTGCACCATCCACATGTTAATGAGAATGTTAAGGCTGGATGGGCTGCAGAGGCCATCTGGGAAACATTTATGCAGAAAATAGTTTTCTAGCTAAGCCTTGGAAAATGGATAGGATTTCAATAGGTAGAGAAAACAGGGGAAGACATTTCCAGGCACTGGGAATAAAGGTGGAATATTCAAGTATGGTTAACAGATATATTTAGCAGAAACCAAGTGGAATGTGTAGGAAAGGGGTAGAAAATAAACCTGAAAGCTAAATTGAGGGCACATAATAAGGCATCCAGAATTCATTCTACTCTCTCTGGTCAGCAATAAAAATCAAGAAATTTAACTTGCAACCCTCTGCAATCTGGCTCCCACCCTGTGGGCTTCTTTTCTCAAAGGTCTTCTAAGGCAGTGCTTCTAAAACTTGGAAATGAAAACCAATAACTTGGGGACCTTTCTAAAGTGCAGGTTCTGATATGGTAGGTCTTAAGTGAGGCCTGAGACCCCACATTTTTAACAAGTTTTCAGGGGCTACCATGCCCCTGATGCTTATCTCAGGACCACACTGGGTACCAGGGGCTAATCCAGTGGCCTCTTTCATTTTCATCCTTAACCCCTCTACACTGTTAGGCCTTGGTGATCTTCCTGAAACTCTCATCATTGGCTTATGATTCATATGCTACTACTTGAGGCTGAGAATGCAGACTAGAAGTCTATAAAACTCCAATACATATTGACTTATCTTGAGCACACCTTTTATCCTATAAAACACAGTTGCCATTGGTAACAATATCCAGGTTTAATAGCTAGATATAAACTACAAACTCAAGGCCAGCATTTGGATGCATATTGTCCAAGCAACTGTCAGTACATCAATCTCTTTGGTCTTTTAATTACAAATATTACAAACCATCTTTTAATAAAACATAAGCTTATATCATTATAAAAGACAGCTATTGCCCATCTCATGATGTGTGTAGCTTCTCTGGAAAATAATTTCCCTGAGATCCCATCCCACCCCCACATCCACATGGGCATTGGCTATATTCAATTGGTACAGAGGTGGGTCCCTGACCAATACTGGATTATTTTGAGTCTTTCCTCAAGATTTTACACTAGCACTAAAAAATGGAAAACCAGTCTCTTGCTCTCTCTACAGAAATCAAGAGCATGAAAGCTCAGGAGCTATTGGGGAACACCTTCTGCCACGTGGATGGAGGAGCAGACAAGAGCAGAAAAAAGACTGATGCAAACACCAGGAGCACAGGGAACTCGCTCCACAGCGTGGCACGTGGACAACCGTGCACATCTCCACGCAGACCATGTAGGCAAGGCTTACACAGCCACAGTCGGACCTGAGTCTTGGCAGAATGCCCGGGATTTCTTCTAGCGTGAGGGAAGATCAGCCGCCTGCTAAGGAGCTGCTGAGGCTGTTTCTCCCATTATCTTGTGGAAGGCTGCCACAAGGCCATTTCTCATAGATCTCCCTAATTTCAGTTGAGCACAAGAATTTCCACCTCACTCCCACTACAGACTTCAGTGTAAGTCTATAAAGCTGCTTGGCTGTGGTTCTGAGGGACCCACTGCTCATACAGCCTATCATCTGGCCAGTTCACTTTGGTGTTATCTGTGGCATAAGGGACACAGGAAACTGACACCATAATGACTTGCTTTTGCTGTCTGTGTAAGTAATTAACTGTCTGAATCCATTTGGGCACGTTTACTCCTCACCGGGCAAATCTATGGAAGTACAGCAAGTCATCCTAACAGCTGTAGTAATATTACATGTGACCCTATTATTGGCCACCACCTTGCTGCCATTTGACAAAGAGAAAAAGGAAGAGATGGCAAGAATTCATTCACTTTCTAAGTTCCCCTTAGTGGCCCAGCTCTTAATTTTAATCTATCCCAGGAATGCATCCCAGACCTGAATGCCATGAAGTACCCTGGTATTTCTCTAATAAACCTCCCAGCTTTTTTTTTCCCCTTAAGAAATCCAGTCTCAGTGGAACCTTAAGCTTTGCCCAGCTGGTGTGGCTCAGTGGGTGAGTGTTGACCCATGAACCAAGAGGTTGCCAGTTCGAATCCCTCGAACTAGATCCAGGTTGTGGGTTCAATCTCCACTGGGGGGCATGCAGAAGGCAGCCAACTGGTGTTTCTCAAAAACTGGTCATAATTTGAAGTAGCTATCTCTCTATCCCTCTCCCTTCCTCTCTCTCTAAAATCAATAAAGAACATATTTTTTTTTAAAAAAAAAATCCAGAATGCATTTTTAGCCTTTACCATCAAAAGATAACATAATACACACACACACACACAAAGGTGTTGCATTTGATGACAGTATCAGTAATCAGAACTCCAGTGCTAGAGATTCACATGCATTTCCTGTATTTATTAAAATTCTAACTCTCTAGTATATTAATTTCTTTTGGGCCCTTGACCTAGTATATGTAATATGATTAGCCTACACTTATTAAAGTCCAATAAAAATCAAATTTCATGAAAAAAATTTAATAAAAATGTTATTGGCCAAGTAGAAGAAACTGTGACTCCTTTTTTGCTGTGAGGAAAGTGTAAATTACTCCCATCATTTATCAATAATTCCATAGTACTAAATGTATAATCAACTATGCTATGTTTGATTTATCTTATAAATGTATTAAAATTTTCATTAATAATAGTTACAACTGTAAGAACATGGTGGAGTCACATGTTATACTTGTGACAAATATTTATCATCCAACAAAACAAATTAAGTAGGATTAGAGTTTGATCTACATTTAACATCCCTTGAGTTTAGTTGTGTCTAATACATAGTGTGATCATCTAAGCCAATATACAGATGATTGTGAATAATTAGTCACAATTTAGTATGTTCACCAATTAACTTCACTTTCCTATTTGGCCAGCTGAGTTGTTTTGTGTTTTGTTTTGTGTTTTTTTTTTTTGGTCAGGATCATGGACTCTGAATCAAGTGAGTCAGGGCAGCTGCTAGAGTCTTGAATATTGTGGAATTTAACCAAAATGGTGAATAAGTTGGTGCAAACTCACCATCACTACAGAAAAACAACAAAAAAGTAGACAGTGGAGCCACCGACATCATAAGAATGGACAGGCATAACACCGTTACAAATAATAAACTCATGTCCTGATTGCCATATTAATGAAATATCATCTTTATGAAATGTATAGATTGTAGGTGATACATCTGGCTGCTTGTGGTACCTCTGAGGTGCAAGTAGTTCATGACATAATGAAAACTGGTCATAACTTGTAGTGGTTCCTTATAAAAACTCCAAATTCATTTGAAAATAAATTTTACTAGTGAAAGTTCATTGCTTTAATATGATTTATTAGAGTTACTGTACTATAATTTATTAAGAGAATATCTACCTTTATATAAATGTTTTATGGTGATGAATGAATTATAGTAATTATTTTTACATTTATAATAAAAATGCATCACAACATGTAAGATTCATTTTCAATCAACTCATAATTTATATTTTAAAATGCCTTTAAAATATGTTCATATAACATAATGTCATGGGTAACTTTCTCTAGCCACTCTTAGCAATTATTTCCATGATTAGTATCACAGTTTTTTTCTAAATGTTTTTTTGCACACAGCGTAACTCCCCATAAATTAATGTGAGCCCAATCTATCAAAGGTGTTTATATGTGTTAACATATGCATTTAATTTTAATATGCCTATGTAAGGCACGAGTAGCCCCAAGCGAGCACGGTATGCAATAAGAAGACCCGTGGAGTCCCGAGGTACACATTTTAATGAGGGAGGTCGGAGTTATGCAAGATCTGAATTAACTCTTAGAAAGAGGCTACAATTGAGACGAAAAACGAAGTCTGACGGAAACTTTACCGTCTCAACTAAAGCAACCAGCGAGGCAAACAGGCCTCCTCAAAGCTGCAGGCCTTGCGGCGGCCACCTCGCCTCTCAGCCCGGAACCAAGGAGGCGGGGAACCCCCAGCGGCCGCGCGAGCGCCCGGGCGACTTGACCCCGGGGCACCCGCCCGCTCCCGGCCTCCTTTGCTCCCGCTCCGCCGGCTCCGGCTGTGGCGGCAGCGCGGAGGGAGGGGAAGAAGGCGAAACTTGGAGACCTGTCTGCAGGCGGAACGTGGAGACCTGTCTGAGAAACGTTTGGGGACACGCAGAGATCAAAAGCGACTCGCCTCCGGTGGGCGGCCTTACCTGCGGAACCCCCGGCCGCGATCTGCCGGGAAGCCTCCTTCACGAAGCCGGCCTCGGCCTGGGCAGACATCTCCGCGGCGAGAGGAAGGGCGAGCTCGCGGGCTGAGTGCGGGGCCGGCCGCGGAGCCTCCCGACCGAGAGAGCCGGGCCGG
>NW_005871070.1:2307458-2309890 GCF_000147115.1 Myotis lucifugus | reverse complement strand
CTCTGATAATGCGAGTGAAGCAGTGGCCCGGCCCGGAGTCAGCGCGGAGCTGGGCGACCCTTGCTCCGCCCGGCCGCCGGCCACAGTGCGGGTCTCAGCAGGGCACAGGTGCATGGACTCCTTGCAGTTAGTTGTCCTGAAATTGTTAGCAAGTAACTCAAAGCAAATCCAGTTGGCAGTTATCTTACAATTGGGCTAATGCAGTACTGTCCCAAAGGAAAAGTGGTTTGGGCTCAAGGGAATTTATCTTATACCTCATCAGTATGAGCTTTCTTTACTGAAAGATCAAACAAGAAGAGGCCTTATTGCACATATGTCTCTTCGGTACCCCCAGAGGCCAGTGGTTCCCAAAGTATGATCTTAGGACCCCGCAGTATCCACGCAATGTGGGAGTTTGTTAGAAAGACAAATTCATGGCTCCATCCGGACCTACTGCACCAGAATCTCTGGATATAGGACTCAAACCTGTGCTTTCCAGTGATTGTTATGAACACTAAAGTTTGTGAACCACTGACCTAAATAATCAAGAACATTAAGGAACTACCAGTGTATTCCCCATAAAAAGTTTAATTATTCATACTGACCCTTTTGTATGAATCGACAAAAAAGAAATACTAATGTATACTATTCTAAAAGCACAACTTGCAAATGCTGTGCAGGAGAAAAACAGATTCTAAAATTTTAATGGACTTAAAGGGTATTATGCTCAGTGAAATAAGTTAGAGAAAGACAAATACCATATGATTTTCCTCATAGGTGAAATTTAAAGAACAAAATAAACGAACAAAATTGAAACAGACAGAGAGAGAACTGGTGGTCGCCAGAGTGGACTGGGTGAAAGAGGTGAAGGGACTAGAAGCACAAATTGGTAGTTACAAAATAATAACAGAGAATTAGGTAAAGCACAGGAAATACAGTCAATAATGTTGTGATAACTGTACATGGTGCCAGTTGGGGTACTGGAAATATAAAAGGGAGCATTATGTAAAGTATATGATTGTCTAACCACTAAGCTGTATACCTGAAACCAAAACAAAATAAAATTAAAAGAAAAAATAAAATTTTAGAAAAATACCAGGTGGGAGGAGATGATACAAGTAAAAGGAAAACAAGAAACTTTGGTACCCCTATTATATTTCTTAAACACAGTATATAATACTAAATATATTTAGTGTGAACCATATAAAATTGCCATTTCTGAAGGCCAAAACCATTGAATATCAGTAATACAGTGTGGTTCAATTTAATATAAATAATTCCTAATTAAATGCACAAAATACAAAAACTTGTTCATACATTGTTTTTCTTTCTTGGGCTAAACTATTAAAAGCTGTTAATCATGATAACTAACTGGCAAATTTAAGGTGATAAATTGGAAAGACTTGTTGCTTATGTGGTTACATGTGCAAAAATAAAGTTTCTCATATTTGCTTATATTTTTTATTAAAATTACTAAGCTTGACATGTTTACCAAGAAATAGTTTTCAGAAATGTGTCCTATCTAGATGAAGTAAAGCTTTTGAGCAATATGTCAGTCTTTTACTAATTAAATGGGTCTTGAGTGTAATATAGAATCACTTATTCAATAAATATTGAGGTCCTCTTATATATAAGTCCTAAAAATCAAAAATTCAGAACGCATAGAAAATCTTGTCCTTGTGTTCGAATGAAAAAATGAATTTCCCAAGATCACAATGAATTAATAGTATAGCTAGAATTCAATTCCAGGATTCTCTCTTCTAATAGCAATTGGATTATATATTTAAATATTAACAACAGGCCAAACTACATTCTGTCACACAGAAACCTAAAATAATTAAATTCCCCCAAATTAACTTTATTCATATATAAGTAGGGAATTTTTTAAGTTAAAAAAAAATTGTCACAACTATTAACCCCTCAGGCACATACTGAACCAAATTGTACATTCAATTAATTGGGAGCTTACTAAATTTCAACACTTTCCTATGTGCTGGTAATATAGCAATGTAATAGTTAAAATCCCTCATAGAGCCCAGCCAGCAGTGGTTGAGTGTTGACCTCTGAACCAGGCGGTCACAGTGCCATTGCTGATCAGGGCACATGCCCAGATTGGGATTTCAGGCTCAATCCCCAGTGGTTGGGGGGGGGGGGGGGGGGGGGACATGCAGTAGGCAGCCAGTCTATGATTCTCTCTCATCATTGATGTTTATCTCTCTCTCTCTGAAATCAATAAAAAATACATTTTTTTAAAAATCCCTCATGGAACATATAATCTAACTAGAGGCCTGGTGCACGAAATTCGTGCACTGGGGGTGGGGGTCCCTCAGCCCACCCTGGCCCCTCTCACAGTCCAGGAGCCCTCAATGGATGTCCTACTGATGGCCACAGTCTGGCAGCAGAGGCTTGGAGTAGGCACTGTGTGTGTGTGTGTGTGTGTGTCTCCGCTGGGG
>NW_005871070.1:2300439-2307358 GCF_000147115.1 Myotis lucifugus | reverse complement strand
CCAAGGTGTCCCACATCCCTCACCCCGTCTTTCTCCATTACTGTACTTCAGTGTCATATTTCACTGTGGGATGTTCTGTAATTTTATCCATATGTCTCTAAGCTCAGGTGTTTTGAATATGCAAATGAGGTTCTTTTTATACATAAAATTAATTTTATCTAGTTTGGGTCATTTAGATTCTTGACAACTGTTGACAGAGATGTAGGAATACACTGGCTGAAATTACTTGCTTTCCAGTTTTTTCATACTCACACTGTCACATTCACATCCAAGGATAATTGATGGGTATGTCACCATGTTCATTAAAATTATGACCCATCCTGTCATTTAGGAAGGATCTGTCATACATCCAGGAACAAACCTCTATTTTCAGCCCTTTATGACTTTTCTATTCAATAATTATTGTGGCATGAGAAGCCCAAAATGTCTCTCAGCTCAGAAAAAAAATTTCCCCACTCTCTTTCTAAAGGGTAGTGTCTAACTTTAATTATTTCTCATTCTGTGAAGTTGGGAATGATATTGGTTTAATGTTTTTTTTCCCCAATAAGTCACATGAATTCTGTAGCATTTTTGCCTCTTTGGAGTGTTCACATATACTTGGTAGAATTAATATTTGAAGATATGATGCAAATTGAAAAATCAAAAGAGCTACTGTATCAGTTTTTGGGGTGAGTGGAGGAAATCAACAACTGGGGGTGGGGCAAAGGGTCTTGAAATGTGTACACTGTCCTAAAATAAAATAAAATAAAATAAAATAAAATAAAATAAAATAAAGCAAGAGATTCAACAGGATTCCTTCCAGCAGCCTCACAGAAAGATGCTTGAAAAGCTAGCGAGTAGAGGGGGCTGAAGAAGTAAATCAAGGTTGACAAGAAAAGGGAATTGTGAGTGGAAAGTTCTCTTAAGCACAACTTCTGCTTTTTATTTTAATTGAGGAATCATGCTCTCTAGCGGCATCAATTAATGTGACCCTTTCCTCATTTTTGTCCCCAAAGGGTCTACTGTATTTCTGCATCACTCTCTATATGTATAGCCACCATAATACTCAAGTTCCTAATTCCCTCACCACTATATTCCTCCCATTGCCTCTTAGCTTTCCCCACATCAGCCATTCTCTGCTCCTCCTCTTCAGTATTGTTAAATGAGATAATGCTTATATTGCTTAAAACAGTGTCTGGTATGTAGTTAAGTGCTCATAAAGGTTGGATACCATTATTCATTCCTCCAGTCAAACCTTCTTGACTGGAGGAATGAAAACATTTCTTTTGTTATATTATCCATATAATTGTGACTCTTGGTGAGTCCCTACTCCAAACCCAAAATCTTTGGCTGGACAGCTGAGGCTCATACTTAACTGGCGAGCATGTGTCTCCTGCTTAGGTCTTAATCATCCCTGCTCTGCTAACATTTCTATAATCCTAGCTAACATATATGCATCATCATCTGTATTTCTCACACCTACACATGCAGTAGGTATTATCATCCCAATTTTACAGATTAAAAAATTAGAAAGGTTAAGCAATTTATTAACAATGACCTGGCAAGTACATAGCTTAGTCAGAGCTTGAACTATGCAACCTCAAAGCCTATGATGGTCCACTGGACTCCTCACACCACTAACTGAAAGACCTTCACTCCAATCTATACCCTCTTTGGACCCCCCCCCCCCACACACACACAACTTTGTTTGACTAGTCACAGGGACATCAACCTTTCTCTCTGTTAATCCTCTGAGGCCACAGTTATGCTGTCTTCTTATATATATACTAGAGGCCCGGTGCACAAAAATTTGTGCACTCGGGGGGAAGGGGGGGGGGTCCCTCAGCCCGGCCTGTGCCCTCTCGCAGTCTGGGACCCCTCGGGAGATAACGGCCTGCTGGCTTAGGCCTGCTCCCGGGTGGCAGAGGGCAGGCCCAATCCCTAGGTGCAGCCCCTGGTCGGGCTCAGAGCAGGGCTGATTGGGGAGCTGGGGCGCCGCCCCCTGTCATGCACAGAGCAGGGTGGATCGGGAGGTTGTGATGCCGCCCTCAGTCACACTCAGGGTACGGCCGACTGGGGGGTTGGAGCACCGCCCCTGTCACACTCAAGGCAGGGTCGATGGGGAGGTTGCGACGCCACCCCCTATCACGCACAGAGCAGGGCCGATCAGGGGGTTGGGGCGCTGCCCCCTGTCACTCACAGAGCAGGGCCCATCAGGGGGTTGTGGCGCTGCCCCTGTCACTCACAGAGCAGGGCCCATCAGGGGGGTTGGGGCTCCATACCCTGTCACACACAGAGCAGGGTCGATCAGGGGGTTGGGGAGCTCCCCCCTATCACGCACAGACCAGGGCCGATCAGGGTGTTGAGGAGCTCCCCCTTTCACTCACAGAGTAGGGCTGATAGGGGAGTAGGGGCACCGCCCCCTGTCACACACAGAGCAGGGCGGATCAGGGGGTTGGGGCGCTGCACCCTGTCACACTCAGAGCAGGGCCAATGGGGAGGTTATGACTCTCCCCTGTCACACACAGAGCAGGGCCCGTGGGGCGGGGGGGTTGGGGCGCCTTCCCCTGTCACACACAGAGCAGGGCCGATCAGGGGGTTGGGGCGCCTTCCCCTGTCAGGGACAGAGCAGGGCGGATAGGGAGGTTGTGGCCCCGCCCCCTGTCACACACAGAGCCGCAGGGCGATCAGAGTGTTTGGGCGCTGCTTCCTGTCACGCTGATCCCGGTGCCGGGAGCCTCACTGCTCCGCTGATCTCGGTGCCGGGAGGCATATTACCCTTTTACTATATAGAATAGAGGCCTGGTGCATGGGTGGGGGCCGGCTGGTTTTCCCTGAAGGGTGTCCTGGATCAGGGTGGGGGTCCCCACTGGGGTGCCTGGCCAGTCTGAGTGAGGGGCTGAGGGCTGTTTTCCGGCTGGCGCGTAACTGAAGCTCCCAACCGCTCCTTGTTTTCTTTTTTTTTTTTTTTATTCTGGTCCAGCTTTAGCTCTGAGGCCTCGCTGCTGAAAACATCAATACAATGTTGTGGTCCGGCTGGCTTTCAGTCCGGCTGGTTTCTGGGGTTTTGTTTAGCTTCTTATTTGCAACATAGTACATAGTTGCTTAGAGTTGCAGCTGAGAGGCCGGCAAGTTAGGCGGGGAATGTTGGAGTCCGCTGTCACTGGAGCAAGGAAGCCTCCCTGCTTGCTTCAGTGCATTGCTGCTGGCCGCCATCTTGGCTGACAGTTAATTTACATAAGGATATGTTGATTAGCCAATGGGAAGGGTAGCGGTTGTATGCTAATTACCATGTTTCTCTTTTATTAGTGTAGATAAATTTATTTAATATGTAATATCCTGATATTAAAGAAAAATGCTAAAGTATAAAGTTTATTTTTTATTAAATGTATTAGGGTGAATCCTATATAATAAAAGGCTAATATGCAAATCGACCGAACAGTGGAACAACTGGTCACTATGACACGCACTTACCACCAGAGAGCACATGCTCAATGCAGGAGCTGCCCCTGGTGGTCAGTGTTCTCCCACAGGGGGAGTGCGGCTCAGCCAGAAGCCCTGAGCCTGGCTCCTGGCTGGCGAGTGCAGCGGTGGTGGCAGGAGACTCTCCCACCTCCATGGCCGTGCTAAGGATGTCCGACTGCCAGCTTAGGCCTGCTCCCCCAAGGGCTCCTGGACTGTGAGAGGGCGCAGGCAGGGCTGAGGGGCCCCCCCTACCCCACGAGTGCACAGATTTTGTGCATTAGGCCTCTAGTTGGTTAATAAAATTACACAGGTTTCAGGTATACAATTCCACAATACATCATCTGTTTATTGTATTGTGTGTTTACCTCACCAAGTCAAGTCTCCTTGCAGCATCATTTATCCCCCCTTTACCTTATATTATAACCCCACACTCCCTTCCCTCTGGTCCTCTGGTCAAGCTTATATTTTTAAATTATTGATTTATTTAGGTGATCTTGGTTAAGAACTATATAATTAAATTATTTATTTATCAGTTTGCAGAGTGGCTGAAAATTAAACCTTCAGGAACCTCAATTTATGTACTGAACATAAATATCTGACAATTTCTTCAATAAAGTTTTAGTATTGGGCCATTAGATTGGCTATTGCTCAATACCAAAATAATAGGGCTTACACAGATAGAAATGTATTTCCTCCCTCATATAATAGCCCAATTGTAAGCCACCAATAAGGCTCCATACAGCAGCAGAAGAAAGGTAAAAAGGATAAAAAAAAGTCCTGGAAATTGGTCAGAACTTGTCCATTAGGGCTATACCTAGGTTGGGGTAGGTACTATTTTGCTGGGTGGCAATGTATACAGAAAATATGCTCCCAGGAAAAAACTGGAATTACAACTAAAATACAGAAAAACTTCCTGAATAATCAATGGAAAACTCGTAGGAGCGAACCCTGATACCCAAAGACCGAAAGTGGAGTCTGCATAGAGATTAGTAGGAGGGGCGGAGGCATGAAAGGGCTGGCTGGGCACCCACATACAGCAACTTAAATGCTGAAGTGTTGTCTCAGCTGTGAGGGGTTGCCATTGAGAACTCTGGGATCTAATCCCCAAACTGAGCCCTCCAGCAGACAGCACCAAAACTGAGAAGGATACCCACATAACATCTGGCTGTGAAAAGTAGCTGAGTGCTGTCTATCAGGGAGTGACAGCTGAAAATTCAGGCACCCTTTTAAAGGGCCAACACACAAAATTCCCTGTGGAGCCACCCACCCTGTGATCTGGCAGAGGGAGGGTGAAGTGGACTGGAGCTGTGAGAGCAGAAGCCAGGACTGGGGTCTCAGGGGATAGAGCTCAGAAGGCAGACACCCCAAGTTTCCTGGACTGAGACATTCCCTCACACAGCTGAAGATGTCTTTCCCACATAGACATTTGCCTTGCCTGGGGAGAAGACAGGCCACTTAAGAGATTAAAAATAACAATTAGCCTCCAGGCAGAAGCAACTGCCCTAACCTGTTGAAAAAAACTCTCATCACACCTAAGGACAATTGCCTGGGGGGCAATTCAAGTCAGAATCCCATCAGTCTGAAGGCAGAGGCGGCCTCTGGAGGCTTTGGGTCTTTGACTGATCTAATTAGTTAGAAACAGCCTTAAACACTGTCCTGCATTAGAGATTGAGAGGTGTAAAGGATCTACCTAATATATAGTCACATACCCAAACAGACAGCCAAAATGAGGAAACAAAGAAACAATGCCCAAATGAAAGAAGTAGAGAATTCTCTAGAAGAAGAGATAAATGAAGCAGAGATAAGAAATTTATCTGAAACAGAGTTCAGAGTAATAATGGTAAAGATTCTCAACAGCATGAAAAAAGATATAGTAACTATGAAAAAAGATCAGTCTGAAATAAATAATGACATAACAAAAATAAAAAACACATCAGAAGGAATACACAGCAGATTAGGGAAGCTGAGGATCGAATCAGTGAATTAGAAGACAAGGTTGAATATACCACTCAATCAGAGAACCAAAAAGAAAAAACAATTAAGAAAAAAGGAGGACAGCTTAAGGAAGCTGTGCAACAACATGAAATGTAACAATATTAGAATAGCAGGTGTGCCAGAAGAGGCAGAAAGGGAGAAAGAAATAGAGAACATGTTTGAAGAAATAATGGCAGAAAACTTCCCTAACCTAGTAAAGGAAAAAGTCACACAAGTTCAGGAGGCACAGAGAACCCCAAGCAAGAAGAACCCAAACAGGCCCACACCCAGACACATCATAATTAAAATGCCAAATGTTAAAGGCAAAGAGAGAATCTTAAAGGCAGCAAGAGAAAAGAAAACTATTACCTACAAAGGAGTTCCCATAAAGCTGACACCTGATTTCTCATCAGAAACTCTACAGGCCAGAAGGGAATTGCATGAAGTACTCAAGGTAATGGAAAGCAAGGATCTGAGACCAAGCTTACTATATCCAGCAAGGCTATCATTCAAAATAGACTGCCAAATAAAGAGCTTCTCAGACAAAAAAAAAAAAAAAAAGGCTCAAGGAGTACATCACTACCAAGCCAGCATTACAAGAAATGCTAAAAGGACTGTAATGAGAAGAAGAAACAGAGAAAGAAACCTAGCCATACAGAATTAAAATGGCAGTAAATAAGAATCTATCAATAATAACCCTAAATGTAAATGAATTAAATGCTCCAATCAAAAAGCATAGGGTAGCCCTAACCGATTTGGCTCAGTGGATAGAGTGTCAGCCTGCGGACTCAAGGGTCCCAGGTTTGATTCCGGTCAAGGGCATGTACCTTGGTTGCAGGCACATCCCCAGTGGGGAGTTTGCAGGAGGCAGCTGATTGATGTTTCTCCCCCATTGATGTTTCTAACTCTCTATCCCTCTCCCTTCCTCTCCATATAAAAAATCAATAAAATATATTTTTAAATTAAAATACCAATGGCCTACTTCAAAGATCTAGAACGAACTCTCCAAAAATTCATCTGGAATAAAAAAAGACCCCGAATAGCTTCAGCGATCCTGAGAAAGAACAAAGTAGGTGGGATCTCAATGCCAGATATCAAGCTGTATTACAAAGCCACTGTTCTCAAAACTGCCTGGTACTGGCACAAGAGCAGACATATAGATCAATGGAATAGAATAGAGAGTCCAGAAATTAGCCTGAACCAATATGCTCAATTAATATTTGACAAAGGAGGCAAGAACATACAATGGAGCCAAGATAGTCTCTTCAATAAATGGTGTTGGGAAAATTGGACAGATATATGCAAGAAAATGAAACTAGACCACCAACTTACACCATACACAAGAATAAACTCAAAATGGATAAAGGGACTTAAATGTACGACAGGAAACCATAAAAATTCTAGAAGAATCCAAAGGCAACAAAAATCTCAGACATATGCCGAAGCAATTTCTTCACTGATACAGCTCCTAGGGCAGTTGAAACTAAAGAGAAACTGAACA
>NW_005871070.1:2282396-2300137 GCF_000147115.1 Myotis lucifugus | reverse complement strand
CACTACAGCATACTCAAAAAATAAGAAAAATCAGCAATAATATTTACCTACAATTTAAATAATTAGAAAGAGAACAACAAGAAAAGCCCAGAGTAAGTAGAAAGAAGGAAATAATAAAGATGAGAGCAGAAATAAATAACATACAGACTAAAAAAATAATACAAAAAATCAATGAAACCAAGAGCTGGTTCTTTAAAAGGATAAACAAAATTGATAAACCATTAGCCAGATTCATCAAGAAATAAAGAGAGAGGACACAAATAAATAAAATCAGAAAAAAAGTGGAGAAGTAACCACCAAGACCACAGAAATACCAAGGATTGTAAGAAAATACTATGAACAGCTATATGCAACAAGATGGGCAATGTGGATGAAATAGACAAATTCCTAGAAAAATATAATCTCCCAAAACTGAATCAGGAAGAATCAGAAAACCTCAATAGGCCAATAACAACTGATGAAATAGAAGCAGTAATAAAAAAAACTCCCAACAAACAAAAGCCCAGGTCCAGGTGGCTTCAGGGTAAAGTTTTATAAAACATTCAAAGAAGAACTAACACCTATTCTCCTTAAACTATTTCAGAAAATCCAAGAGGAAGGAAAACTTCCAAACTCTTTTTTATGAGGCCAGCATTATCCTAATCCCAAACCAAATAAAGACACTACAAAGAAAGAGAAATACAGGCCAATATCCCTGATGAACATAGATACTAAACTCCTCAAAAAATATTAGCAAATAGAATCCAGCAATATAATAAAAACTAGAGGCCCGGTGCACGAAATTCGTGCACTGGGGGGAGGGGGGTCCCTTAGCCTGGCCTGCACCCTCTCCAATCTGGGACTCCTTGGGGGATGTCAGACTGCCGGTTTAGGCCCGATCCTGCACCAGCAGTCGGACATCCCTCTCACAATTCAGGACCACTGGCTCTTAACCACTCACCTGCCTGCCTGCCTGCCTGATTGCACCTAACCACTCTGTCTGCCAGCCTAATCACCCCCAACTACCGGCCGGATCGCCCCCAACTGCCCCCCCCCCCCCGCCAATCTGTTTGCCCCCAACTAACCCCTGCCACCGGCCTGATTGCTCCCAACTGTCCTCCCTCGCCAGCCTGATTGGGGTTGGGGGGCCGATTGGGGGTGGGGCTGGCCATGGGGAGGGGCTCTGGTTGGTGGGCTGGGCGGCCACCTCCCCAAATGGGGTGGGGGGTGGCGATCGGGGCCAGTGGCTTGGGGGAGAAGCCATGGGTGGTTGGCCAGCCAGCCCTGCCCCTGATTGGGGTGGGGGGGGCAATATGGGGTGGGGCTGGGCAAGGGGAGAGGCTGCAGGAGATTGGCCGGCCAGCCCTGCCCCCTATTGGGGTGGGGGGGTCAGGGGTGGGGCCAGCCTGGGGAAGGGCTGCAGGAGGTTGGCCGCCCAGCCCTGCCCCCTCTTGGGGTGGGGGGGGGGTGGGGTACAATCAGGGGCAGACAGCCACGGGGAGGGGCTGTGGGCCTATTGTGGTGGGGCAGGTTGATCAAGGGCGGGGCTGGCTGGGGGAGGGGGGGAGAGGGGGTATTTGGCTGGCCAGCCTGCTCTTTTTTTTGGGGGGGGGGGCAACTTCACAACTTTTACTTGTGGTGCCTGTGCTATGTCTGAAAAATACCTTCTCCCCCTGCCCAGGACAGCGATGGGGAGGGGGCAGCAAAAAATAGAAGACATCCCTCCCTATTGCGCACGGACCCTATATACAGGCTCACCTGGACCAGGCCGGCTGGATGCTTGGCACATTCTAGGATCCCTGCTCAGGGGCTGGAGGGGTGACTGGTGGCAGCACACATGAGAGGGGACCTCTGGGTGACCACTCTGGTCCTGGCTACTGGTCCTGGAACTTCCTGGTCCTCGGTTCCTTCCTGATCCTGCCTGCAGCCCTGGTCCCCCTACCTGGCTCAGCCTCCCATCTCCATCCTGGCCTCAGATGGCCCCCTTGGCTCCTGTGGGCTCTGTCCTCCCCTCCTAACCTCCTAACCTGGAGATCTCAAGGAAGGTTATGGCTTCTCAGAGAGCCCTGTCACTCATGTTCACACAGGGAAAGGGTGTGTGTGGCAGAAACAGCTGTATAAATGTGGGTACAGGGGCAAGTCCTCCGGGGTCACTTGGACAGTTTGCTGATGACGCAGATCAGGGCCGCATTCTCATCCTTGAGGTGCTGGTTGTCAGCTCGGAGGCTGGACAGGCCCTTCAGCTCCTCTTCCAGTTCAGCAGCCTTGCCCTCCAGGGCCCTGCGCTCAAATCTCTCCAGCTCCAGGATGGCCGGCCTCTCTGCAAAGTGCTCTTGCCTCTGCATGGCGCGCTCCAGCTCCACCTTGAGCTGCTCCAGCCGCGGCGTGGTCTGGGTCAGGGCCTCACGAAGTCTCTCGTTCTCAATGTGCAGCTTTGCATAGAGCTTCCTGAAGCCTCCCTCAGGCTCTTCCAATTTTGGCTGGGGTTTTAGGTTTAGGTCCTGCTGCCTCCGGAGGGGAAGGGCTGGATTCTGGGCTGATGTCCGCTGGCTTCACCTCCTCCCCTTCGCAGGCCCTCTCCTCTCCTCTCCTTGCCAACTCTGCAGTGCTCCCTGGAGGCCTGTGGTCCCTGTCCCTGCCCCTCAGGCACCTCTACTCTCTGGGCAGGGCCATCAGAATTCTTAACCCCAGAGACTCGGGGCTGCCAGGAAGGGTCCAGGCTCTGAGTGCCCTGCTCTTGATGTGGATGGGAGAGTCTGATCAGGGGAAGGCCTGCAGGGGGGAGGGGCTGCGAGATTGGCTGCTGGCCTCACCCCCTGATCAGGCAGTGTGATGGCTACAGTGGGCGTCATAGCAACTGGCCCAATCAGGGCCATCTTCTGCCTGCTCGCCAGTCCCCAGTCCCAACACCACCTCCACTGCCGGGCTATCAGGCCGTTGGGATCACCAGCTCACGGCGCCTGCTTTCCCACAGGCCTGAGCCCCCAAGCAGCCGGGGATGAGCTGCTTGGGAGCTCAGGCCTGTGGGAAAGCAGGCACCAGTGACTTCACCTGCATGCGTGTGCGCCCGGCGGGCAGCTGATGGAATGCACTGCCCGCTTGGGGCCGCTCACACCTGGGCGGGCAGGTCACGGGCAATGCTGCCACCGCTACTGCCACTGCTGCTGTTGCTGCTGCTGCTGGGGCTTGAGACACTGACAGAGGCTGCCGGGCATGCCCGCGACCTACCCACCCCGGGTTGGATGGCACATGGGATGCGCTGGAGGGCCAGCGGATCACTGCTGCCGCCCCGGGTCCCCCTCGGGAGGGCCGGATGAGGGCGGGGCAGGTGCCCGAACATCGCGGTCCCACCTGCCAGCCCCAGATCCCCCGCGGGAGGGCCGGATGAGGGTGGGACCGTGGGGCCACCAGCCCCGGATGGTGGCGAGCTGGGGGTTGGCACTGTCCCACCCTGCCTGCAGTATGCAAATTAGCCGCCATCTTGGATGGTGGTTAATTTGCATATGGCACTGATTAGCCAATGGGAGGCGTAGCGGAGGTACGGTTAATTACCCTCTTTGTCTTTTATTAGATAGGATATTATACACCATGATCAAGTGAGATTTATTCCAGGGATGCAAGGCTAGTACAATATTCACAAATCAATGAATGTGATACATGATATAAACAAATTGAAAGACAAAAATCACAAGATATATCAATAGATACAGAGAAAGCATTTGACAAAATCCAACACCCATTTTTGATAAAAACTCTCAGCAAAGTGAGAATAGAGGGAGCATATCTCAACATGATAAAGGCCATATTTGACAAACCTATACCCAACATCATACTCAATGGGCAAAAACTAAAACCATTTCCCCTAAGAACAGGAACAAGACAGACATTCTCACTTTCACCACTCCTGTTCCACATAGTACTGGAAGTGCTAGCCATAGCGATCAGACAAGAAGATATAAAACGCTTTCAAATTGGAAAAGAAGAAGTAAAACTGTCTTTATTTGCAGATGACATGACACTATACGTAGAAAACCCCAAAGACTCCATCAAAAAACTACTGAATTCAGCAATGTAGCAGGATACTAAATTAAC
This sequence comes from Myotis lucifugus, assembly GCF_000147115.1. NCBI lineage: Eukaryota > Metazoa > Chordata > Mammalia > Chiroptera > Vespertilionidae > Myotis > Myotis lucifugus. The sequence continues at coordinate 2,296,066 of NW_005871070.1, read as the reverse complement.
ACTCAGATATCTATGACTTTTTTAATACACCAATAATGAACTCACAGAAAGAGAAACTGAAAAACAATCCCATTTACCTTTGCACCAAAAAAATTTAAGATACCTAGGAATAAACTAAGGAGGTAAAAGACCTGTACTCAGAAAACTACAGGACATTGAAAAAAAGAGATATAGGAAGACATACTGTGTTCATGGATTGGTAGAATCAACATAATTAAAATGTCCATACTACCCAAAGCAATCTATAGATTCAATGCAATCTATAGATTCAATGGCATATTTCACAAGCTAGAACAAACTTGCCAAAAATTCATCTGGAATTAAAAAAAAAGACCCCAAATAGCTGCAGCAATCCTCAGAAAGAAGAACATAGTTGGAGGGATCACAATACTAAATATCAAGCAATATTACAAAGCCACTGTTCTGAAAACTGCCTGGTACTGGCATAAGAACAGACATAGAGACCAATGGAACAGAACAGGGAACACAGAAATTGAACCAAGCCATTATGCTCAATATTTGACAAAGGTGGCAAGAGCATACAATGGAGTCAAGACAGTCTCTTCAATAAATGGAGTTGGGAAAAACTGAACAGATACATGCAAACAAAGAAACTAGACCACCAACTTACACCATACACAAAAACAAACTCAAAATGGATAAAGGGCTTAAACATAAGACAGGAAAACATAAAAACTTAGAAGAATCCATAGGCAGCAAAATAGCAGACATATGTCATAGCAATATTTTTACTGATACAGCTCCCAGCACAATGGAAACTAAGGAGAAAATAAACAAATGGGACTACATAAAAATAAAAAGCTTCTGCACAGCAAAGAAACCATCAAGAAAACAACAAGAAAGCCCACTGCATGAGAGAACATAGTTGCCTATGTTATCTCCGATAAGGCTTTAATCTCCAACATTTACAAGGAACTCATACAACTTAACAAAAGGAAGATAAACAATCCAATCAAAAAATGGGCAAAGGACCTAAATAGACACTTTTCGAAAGAGGACATATAGAAGGCCAAGAGACATATGAAAACATACTGAAAGTCACTAATCATTGAGAGTTGCAAATTAAATCAACAATGAGGTACCATCTCACACCTATCAGAAAGGCTATCATCAACAAATGACAAGTGCTGGCGAGGATGTGGAGAAAAAGGAACCCTTGTGCACTGCTGGTGGGAATGCAGACTGGTGCAGCCTCTAGGGAGAACAGTATGGAGTTTCCTCAAAAAATTAAAAGTGGTTCTCATTTGACCCAGTGATCCCACTTTTAGGAACATATCCCAAGAAATCAGAAACACCAATTAGAAAGGATATATGCACCCCTATGTTCATAGCAGCACAATTTACCATAGCTAAGATTTGGAAACAACCTAAGTGCCCATCAGCAGATGAGTGGATTAAAAAACAGTGGTACATCTACACAATGGAATACTATGCTACTGTAAAAAAGAAGGAACTCTTACCATTTGCAACATCATGGATGGAGAAAGATAAATATCACAGGATCTCACTCATTTGTGGAATTTAATGAACAGCATAAACTAATAATAAAAAATAGAGCCAGCCCTAGCCAGTTTGGCTCAGTGGATAGAGCGTTGGCCTGCAGACTGAAGCACCCTGGGTTTGATTCTGGTCAAGGGCATATCCCTGGGTTGCAGCTTGATCACCAGTAGGGGGGTACAGGAGGCAGCTAATCAATGATTCTCTCTCTCATCATTGATGTTTCTATCTCTCTCTCCCTCTCCCTTCCTCTCTGAAATCAATAAAATAAATAAATAAACAAATAAATATTTTTTTAAAAAAGAGCCAGAGGGGAAAAAATACTTTAGATTATAATAGAAGTAATCCTGTTATTTGCAGATTCTTAATATTTCCTACAACTTTTGTGATATTATACTATGCTATACAGTTTTGATAATATTGTTATATTTAAAGTATTTTTTCTTGAAATATTAATGTTCATTGCATGTAAATGGTTAATTATTTTGTATCTACAAAAAAAAAAACACCTATGAAAGAAGGGAAAGGGGAAACATAGTAAAGAAACCACCAGCAGCATCCGCCACAGTTTGGGGAAAAGTTTAGGAATGAAGAGGTATACTTTAAAATGATAGCATTTGCTCATGTTGAATGATTTTGCTCTCCTCAAATCTAAAGTTATCTTCATCAGTGCTTAACTAGAAAATGCAATATAATCTCATGGTGTGCAATATACTATGACTGGAAACCCATTTTAAAATACCATTCACTGAAAGATACATAACTGCTGTAGGCTCAGAGATTCTTTAGGTGTCTAAACACACTGTATGCACATAGACACAAAATTACAGAATTTGCCTTACAAGGAGTCCATCTATGGAATAGGTTTACAACTATAAACCTACTTTTGCCCTACCCTGTAGAAGAGATTATAACTCTTGAATCATTCAAAAGATCTATTATTGTATTTTATTGTATGCAAAAGTATTTAAAAATGCTTTAAATACTTTGCAAATGAAAGACTCTTATGTGCTTTAAAATCTGTGGCTCTGAGCATCAGTGCTGTAAGGTCTCAGTGGCTTATCACTTACAAATACCAAGGCATCACGTTTTATTTAGGACAGATCTGGTGCATTAGATTATCCCATCACCTAACAGTGCATTTCTAAATTGCAAGGGACTTTTCTGGGCAATGTGAACAAAATAATTACTTGGGAAACTTGTGTTACAGGATTCCAGGACAGGAGGAATAAGGAAAAGTGAGACAGGAAAATTAGGACAAGGACAAACAGTGTAAGTAATTTGCAGTTGGTCTGCAAATAACAAATCACTATCTTCCCCAGCCAAGGACACTCCAGAGCAAATAGTTAAAGACCTAATGAGAGAATGCAGAAAGGGAGGGGGAAAGGAAAAAAGGGCACTTTTACTCCCTAAGCAGAAAAGCCAGCAGTCTCTGGCTCAGCAAGATCAAGTTGCCAGGATTCTGGGAAGACCACAAGAAGAAAACCTTGAGACTCAATCTGTACCAAGATACTCAGCAAAATAATCTTTTGAAACCTATATACAGGAGGAGGATATATTACTCCCCAAACTTGCCTAGACATTTGCTTTTCCGGATTAACTGTAAAAGCCCATCTCTGCTCCAAGCAGGATGAAATAGACCTGCTTGCTCTGCTTTGCCTTTTCAATAAAGGTGCATGCTTTAATAAATTGGCTATTCACAAGATAGTCAAGGTCCTTCTCGTATAAATTCATTTACTAATACATGAGAAGATAAGGATTGAGGTTGGGGACAGCCCTCTCCCACTAGCTCAGGGAGCTGTCCTGTCCAGTAACACCTCTCTGGTGTTGGTGAGAGGAGCCTATAACACTTTTTTCAGTATTTCATTGTGATATGATAGGAACAACACTTGGAGGTCATTTACTAGTATAAAGGATAAGCAAAAGTAGGTTTACAGTTATATGAAAAATATAATAATACAAGAATAAACTATTTTGAGTACTCACAACTATAAATCTACTTTTGTCAACCCATGAATGACAGAGTTCTGTTATTCGAGACACAGCTGGGAATCTAGGAGTTAAGGCCTCTGAGCACTCAACGTGCAGAAATCTATGCACTTTCCTCCCAGGAGCTTCCCAGGCCTTCGCTTAGAACTAATTTTAGACACAATTCTTAAAAGATTGGAAGAGTGGATATCTAAAATCTTGGTTCATAACTCGAAGTACAAATTAAAGAGATTAAGGGAGGGGGAAATCAGAGAGATTCTAGAAAAGTAAAGAGCAACCTACAAGCTCCAGGCCACATTCAGCCTACCAAGCACATTGTAATAATTACAACTTCCATTTGATGCTTACCTTATGTCATGCACTGGACTATGCATTTTGTAATCTATTATCTTAGTCGCAATGTCTCTTTGACATAGACATTCTATCTTCATCTTACAAACAAAGAAACTCTGGCACAGGGGTTAAGTAATTTGCCTAAAGTCACATTGAGTATGTGATGTATTGTTTGAACCCAAGTTTGTATAAACAGGCCCCTTTCTGAATAACTAGTGACTGTTACTATGGTCTACTTTTAATTTCAGCTTTTTATACATATGGAAAAGAATCATGATGCAAAATTACTCAGAGTAAAAAGCTTGTGTCATTCTTGACCTTGATAAAACAATGAATAGATAAGCTGGATCAGGAACTTTGTATATACAGAAAAATACTAACTTAACTGCCACAAGTGTAAATCGTGTGAATTTTCTCTTTATTAAGTCAGGGTTTCTCAACAAAAGCAACATTGATATTTTGGAACAGATAATTCTTTGTAGTGAGAGGCTGTCCTGTGCAAGGCAGGATATTTAGCAGTGTTCCTAGCCTCTATTTCAGCGGTTCTCAACCTGTGGGTCGCGACCCCTTTGGGGGTCAAACGACTCTTTCACAGGGGTTGCCTAAGACCATCGGAAAACATATATAATTACATATTGTTTTTGTGATTAATCACTATGCTTTAATTATGTTCAATTTGTAACAATGAAAATACATCCTGCATATCAGATATTTACTTTATGATTCATAACAGTAGCAAAATTACAGTTATGAAGTAGCAACGAAAATAATTTTATGGTTGGGGGTCATCACAACATGAGGAACTATATTAAAGGGTCGCGGCATTAGGAAGGTTGAGAACCACTGCTCTCTCCACTCACTCCCCAGTTGTAACAATCAAAAATGCCTCCAGATACTGCCAAATGTCCCCTGCTGGGCAAAATGCCCTTAGTTAAGAATCACTGGTTAAGTAAAAGAGCTAACGTAATAATGAAGTCTACTTTAACTTTCTAGAATCATAAAAAGATAGACCTGGAAGAGCCTTTAGTTAGTTCCTTATATGAGAGGTGAAAAGACTGAGATATGATGAGATCAGGCCCTCACCTAAATTGCTAAGCTACTCAGGGGAAGAGTTGAGTGGGAAAGCCAGACATTTCCTGATTTTAAAGCTGATAATGTAGGCATTGACTGATGTCTGGGACATTTCCCATAAATTGGATTCAATGCTGTGGTTATAGTACCCAGAATGATCCTTTTAAAGCATATTTCAGGTATTTCTCACCTGCTCCTTTCATCCTTAGAATGGAATCCAAAGTCCTAGCCATAGCCCAAAAGATCCTACATAACTGGGCTCTGGCTGCCTCTCCAGACTCATTTCCTAACACTCCCTTCACCCTGATCTTGTCACAATGATTTTCTTGGCATTCCTTTGAACACTCCCAAGCATGGCTCCTATCTTTGCATTCCAGGAATGTTGTTTTCCTAGACATTTCCATGACTTGTTTCTTCACTTCTTTCAGGCATCTGCACAAATTTTACTTTAACAGGTAGGTTCTATCTGTCTAAAATTACACTTCTCCTCAACCTTTTCACTCTTTATCTAGCCTGATTTACTTATCTTTGTTACAATTTTCAACACTTAGACATATTTTGTATTGTTTATTCTTAGTCTTTTTCTCCTTTTGAATGCAAAGTACATGCAAAAGTAACTGAAATACTGCTTGGAACATAGTAGACACATAATAAATATTAATTCAGTGAATGAATCACAGTCATCCCAGAAAAGCACCTCATACCCCTTAAGTAATCAGCCTTCATTTACCCTTGGCAACCACTAATATGATCTCTGTCTCAATAAATTTGCCTATTCTGAATATCCTATATAATAAAAGCTAATATGCAAATTGACTGAATGGCAGAACGGCCGTTCACTATGATGCTCACCAACCACCACAGGGCAGACGCTCAACGCAGGAGCTGCCCCCTGGTGGTCAGTGCACTCCCATAGGGGGAGTGCTGCTCAGCCAGAAGCCGGACTCATGGTTGGCGAGCACAGCAGTGGAGGCTGGAGGCTCTCCTGCCTCCATGGCAGCGCTAAGGATGTCTGACTGCTGAGGGCTCCCGAACTGCGAAAGGGTGCAGGCTGAGCTGAGGGACCCTCCCAAGTGCACGATTTTCATGCACTGGGCCTCTAGTTTCATATATTAATCTACAGCTATACATTTTTCTTTTAGCACTGTTTTTGCTGCATCCTATATCTTTGATATGTTGTATTTCCATTTTCATGTTTCTTAAGATATTGTTATGGGTTGAACTGTGTTCCCCCAAAAAGATGTGTTGAAGTCCTAACCCCCAGAACCTCAGAGTATGACCTTATTGGGGAATAGGGTCTTTGCAGAGTAATAAAATTAAAACGAGGGCATTAGGTTGACCTTAATCCAATATAACTGTATTTTTTAAAGAGGAAATTTTGGACACAGAGGCAGACATCCACAGAAGGAAGTATACATGAAGAGACACTCAGAATACTGCTTGCTCACTGTTGTCTGTAGTATGTTTTAAAATCAGGAAGTGTGAGGCCTTAATTTGTTCTTCTTTCTCAGGATTGTTTTGGCTCTTTGGGATCATTTGTGTTTCCAAGTGAATTTTAGGATTTCTTTTTTCTTCTATTTCTGCAACACATGCCATTGAGGTTTTGATATGAATTGAACTGAATCTGTAAATGGCTTTGGGTAATATGAACATTCTAACAATATTCTCTTCCAATTCACAAGCACAGATGTCGTTCCATTTATTTGTATCTTCATTGATTGCTTTTAGCAATGTTTTATGGTTTTCAGGGTACAAGTCTTTTACTTCCTCAGTTAAGCTTATTGCTAAGTATTTTATCCTTATTGATGCTTTAGTGAGATTTTATAAAAGTATGTTTTTATTGATTTTAGAGAGGAAGGGAGGAGAGAAAGATAGTAACATCGAGAATCATTAGTTGGCTGCCTCCTACACACCTCCTATTAGGGATTGAGCCCGCAACCTGGGCATGTGCCCTGACTGGGAATCAAACCCTGACCTCTTGCCTCATGGGTCAACACTAAACTACTGAATCACATCAGCTGGACAAGAGACTGTTTTCTTAATTTCCTTTTAAGATTGTTCATTATTAGTGTATTGAAACATAACTAATGTGTGTGTGGTAACTTCATATCTTTCACTGAAATTGTTCATTAGTTATAGTAGTTTTATTGTGGAATCTTTAGGATTTTCTGCATATAAGATAATGTCAACTGAAAACAGGGATAATTTTGCTTGTTTCCAATTTGGATGTCTTTTATTAGTTTTTCTTGGCTGACTGGTCTGGCTCAAATTTCCAGTACAATGTTGAATAATAATGGCAAGAGTTGGTATCCTTGCCTTGTTTTTCATTTTAGAGCAAAAGTTTTGTGTTTCATTAATGACTATTTTTATTGATTTCAGGGAGGGAGAGGGAGAGAGAGAGAGAAATATCAATGATGAGAAAGAATCATTGATTGGATGCCTCCTGCACGTTCCCAACTGCGGATCAAGCCAGCAACCCAGGCATGTGCCCTGACTGGGAATTAAATCATGAACTCTTGGTTCATAGGTTGACATTCAACCACTGAACCATGCTAGCAGGGCTTTTAGTACTCCTTTTGCTGCACTCATCCCATAGTTTTGATATGTTGAGTTTATTTTCATTTTTCTCCAGATACTTTCTAAATTCTCTTGTGATTTCTTCTTTAACCTATTGGTTGTTTAAAAGTGTGTTGTTTAATGTCCATATTATTTATGGATTTTCCTTCTGCTTTTGATTTATAGCTTTATTTCCTTGTGGTCAGAGAAGATACTTTGAATTACTTCAATCTTCTCAAATTTGTTAAGATTTGTTTTGTGGCCTAACGTATCTTAGAGAATGTTCCATGTGTGCCTGAGAAGAATGTGTATCCTGCTATTGTTAGGTATAATGTTATGTCTGTTAGGTCTAGGTGGCCTATAGTGTTGTTTAAGTCTTCTGTTTCTTTATTGATCTGTCTTGTTCTACTCACAATTGAAAGTTAGATATTAAAATCTTCTTTTCTTGTATTGCAATCCATTTCTCTCTTCAGTTCTGTCAATGTTCACTTTATATACAGAGATAGGCAAAAGTAGGTTTATAGTTGTTCATATGGAAAAAGAAATGCAGGTGATGATGAATCACAATAGTTTTATTAACTCCATGTTTCACATATTCATAACTGTAAACCTACTTTTTGCCCCTCCCCCATATGAGAATTTTAATGTAAATGCATGTACATTCAAAATCTATAATATATTGCTGATGAATTGACTCTTTTATCATTACATAATGCTTTCCTTTATCCTTTGTGACAGTTTCTGACACAGACATGGCCACTCCTGCTCTCTTTAGGTTTTCGTTTGCATGAAATGTCTTTTTCCATCCTTTCACTTTTAGCCTATGTTTCCTTAGATCTAAAGTGAGTCTCTTGTAGTTAGATCTTGTTTTCTCATCCATTCAGCCAATTGATGTATTTTAAATGGGGCACTTAATACATTTATATTTAAAGTAATTACTGATAGGGAAGGACTTACTATTGCCATTTTGTTAATGTATTTCTCGTGTAGCTTTTTTCCCCATCCTTTCCTTTGTTGCCATAATTTTTTGTGTTTTATTGATTTTTTTGTAGTGATAGGTTTTGATTCCTTTCTCATTTTCCACTGTATATATTCTATATATTTTTTTCCTTGTGGTTATCATTACAATGACATAAACTATCTTAGAACTATGACAACCTATTTTAACCCAACTTAAATTCAATTATATATAAAAACTCTACTTGTTTACATCTCTGATCTACCCTTTATGTTATTGATGACAGAAATTACTTCTTTTTCATGTTGCATATTCACTACTTTTATGTTTTGTTTAAAAGTCATTTATGCTCCTACATTACAATACTAGAGATTCTATATTTGACTTTTTTTTACATACTTTATTGATTTTTTACATAGAGGAAGGGAGAGGGATAGAGAGTTAGAAACATTGATGAGAGAGAAACATCGATTAGCCGCCTCCTGCACACCTCCCACTGCGGATGTGCCCGCAACCAAGGTACACAACCAAGGTACATGCCCTTGACCGGAATCGAACCTGGGACCTTTCAGTCCGCAGGCCGACACTCTATCCACTGAGCCAAACCGGCCAGGGCTCTATATTTGTCTTTATACTTACCTTTACCAGGGAGGTTTATATTTTCACATGGTTTTGAGGTGCTGCTTATCATCCTATTGTTTCAACTTAAAGGTTCCCATCAGCATTTCTTATAGTGTAGGTCTAGTAGTGATGAACTGCTTCAGCTGTTATTTCTCTGGGAAAATCTTAATTTCTTCTTCATGACTGAAGGACAGTTTTGCAGAATATAGTATTTTCTATTAACAGGGTATTTTTATTTCAGCATTTTTAATATATCATTCCAGTTCCTTGTAGCCTACAAGGTTTCAGCTGAGAAATCTGATTATCTCATAGAAGCTCCTTTGTACGTGCCTTTTTCCTGCTGCTTCCAAGATTCTCTTATTTGTCTGTGACTTTTGATGGTTTGGTTATTATGTGTCTCATTGTAGGTCTGTCTCTACATTTATTCTAGGAAGAGTGTCTGAGTCTCCTGAATTTATCCATTTCTCTCCTGAAATCTGGTGACTTTGAGGTAGGTCATTAATTCTTCAAGTAGGTTCTTTGTCTCTCTTTATCTTTCTCTTCTAGGATTCCCATAATGCATACATTGTTCCACATGGTGGTGTCCCATAAGTCTTTTAACCTCTCTTAATTTTTCTTCTTCTTTTTTTAAAAATATATTTTATTGATTTTTTACAGAGAGGAAGGGAGAGGGATAGAGAGTTAGAAATATCAATGAGAGAGAAACATAGGTCAGCTGCCTCCTGCACACTCCCCACTGGGGATGTGCCTGCAACCAAGGTACTTGCCCTTGACCGGAATTGAACCTGGGACCCTTGAATCCGCAGGCTGACGCTCTATCCACTGAGCCAAACTGATTAGGGCTTTTTTTCTTTTCTTTTCTTTTTCCTTCTCTGCCTTGGTAATTTTGAAAGTTCTATCTTAGAGTTTGATTATTCTTTGTTCTGTCTGGTCATGTCTGATGTTGAATTCCACTAGCAAATTTTGTTAATTCCATTATTGTGCTCTTTAGTTTCAGAATTCCTGTTTGGGCATTCTCTATAGCAGTGGTTCTCAACCTGTGGGTCGTGACCCCTTTGGTGGTCGAACGACCCTTTCACAGGGGTCGTCTAAGACCATCCTGCATATCAGATATTTACATTACGATTCATAACAGTAGCAACATTACAGTTATGAAATAGCAACAAAAATAATTTTATGGTTGGGTCACAACATGAGGAACTGTATTTAAAGGGCTAGAAGGTTGAGAACCACTGGCTAGACTATGGTCTGTTTTGGTAAATATTCCATGCAGACTTAAATGTGTATTATGCTGTTAAAAGATGGTGTTCCATAAATATAAATTAGGTAAATAGGTCGATAGTGTTGTTCAAATCTTATATACCTTTATTGATTATCTGTCTACTGATTAACTTTATCTGTAGATTCAATGCAATTCCCATCAAAACTACCAATCAAGGAAGTTTTTTTGTGGCTACTGATAAAATGATCCTAAAGTTTTTATGGAGAGGCAAAATACCCAGAGTAGCCAATACAATATTGGAGGAGAAAAACAAAGTCAGAAGATTAATACTATCTACCTTTAAGACTACTATAAAGCTATAGTAATTGAGACAGTGTGGTATTTGTAATAAAAAAGATAAATAGGTCAACTGAACCGAACAAAAAGCCCAGAAGTAAGACCAAAAAAAAAAAAAATAGAGACAAGTGATTTTTGACAAAAACAAAACAAAAAAATAACAAAAGTAATTCAATGGAGAAAGGATAGTCTTTTCAAAGGAGGGTGGTGGAACAACTGGACATCCACATACAAAAAATAAATCTAGGTACAGAATGTATACCTTTCATTGGATCATAGATCTACTAGTAAATGTACAATCCAAAATTATTAATCTCCTAGAATATAAACAGATGAAAGTCTAGGTGACCTTGAGTCTAGGTGACCTTTTTACTTTATTATTATCATTATTATTTTATTGATGAAAGTATTACATATGTCTCCTTTTTCCCTAATTGACCCCCCTCCCCAGCCACTCCCACCCCCCAGGACAAGCCTCCTACATTAATATTTTTTTAAAAAATATTTTTATTTATTGTTAGAGAGAGAGGAAGGGAAAGAGAAAGAGAAAGAGAGATGTGAGAGCAAAACATGGATTGGCCCCTTACCAGGGATGGAGACTGCAAACTGGGCAAGTACCCTGACTGGGAATTAAACAGGCAACCTTTCAGTGCACGGGACAATGCCCAACCAACCGAGCCATACCGATGCACAACTGAGTGAGCTACACCAGCCAGGGCAGTGATCACTTTTTAAATACATCAAAGCACAATCCATAAAATAAAAAATTAGGAAGTTGGACTTCATTAAAATTAAAATATTCTGCTCTGTTAAATATACTATTAAGAAAATGAGAGTAGCTACAGCCTGGGAGACAATATTTGCAACACACATACCCGATAAAGAATACGTATCCAAAATATGCAAAGAAATCTTAAAACTCAGTAATAAGTACACAACACAATTACGGGACAAACAATAAAAAATAGGCAAAATATCTGAACATATACCTCATTAACAAAGATACACAGAATGCAAATATGAAAAAATGTTCAACATCAAGTCATCAGGGAATTGCTAATTAAAATGATACCCCTTACAATAAAAATCTGTGTATTTATGTATGTGTGTGTATATGTGTTGTTGTTTCTGGAGACAACCCTGACTAATATACAAGGGATTCTTAGCTACTTATAGGCATGTTTATCCGTTTTTTTCATATTCAGAACTGACTGAAGTGCTTGGCACATTTTCAGAGGCTGGTGATATATATTTATGGACTTTAGAGTATTTACCATCTGATCTTCATTTGTTCCCTGTAATGAAAGAGGGGTTAATTTTCTTTTCCCCCTCATCTTAATCCATATTTCTGCAAAAGCCCTGCTTGTAGGAGGATTGAAGGCATAGACATCTTTGATAATTAGTTTGAGAAGCAGAAAGCTCTAATTGGTCTCTTTCATTTCTTGTAGACTGGCAACTGTTAGCAGGATGGAGAATACCAAGTGCATATTGTGAGTGAAGGGGTGGTGGAAGAGGGTTGGGGGAAAATGAGCTTTTTTGTGAAAAGTTCAGAAAAAGGGCAATAAAGAGTTACCTCAGCTAATTGGAGGAAGGACTAGGGAGAAAAGGCCTAATGTTTGAACTCACTGAATAAAAAAGGCAGAAGGAAAAAACAGGCCACCAAAAGAAAAGAAAAACATGGGTTTTCTCTTTACCCAGATAATAAGCTTTAATATACTAGGATTAATAATGCACCTTTACCCCCCTCCCCCCAAATAGTATAACTACTTTTTCTAAATTTTACCTATAAATTAATTATTTGATTTGAATTTTCTTAATGTTGTGGTCACTATTCCCACTTATTTCTTGTTATTCCTTAGCTAGAAAAAGCAACTTTCCTTTTTTTTTCTTTTTTAACACATAATTTGAGTTGGTCCTAAACGTTTTCATAAGTCATTGTTCCAGATTGGAGTGCCTTTCCCATCTACTCTAACAAACTATCCCCGTCCTCTTTTGGTTTTATATATTTTTATGGTACTTTGTGTCTATAAATACCTGATTCAAACCTTGACTAAATTAAAGAAAAAATGCATTTCAAAGTTTATTCTGTATCAAACCTCTTCAGAACAATAGCCATTCAGTACAATATAAGTTTGTGAATTTTATAACCTATTATGTTCCAACTAATTTACATACAATTTTTTCATGTCTTATTTATTCACTCCCATTTTTACACATACTAAAGTTTAAGTTCCTTTCATTAACTTTAACCCCTAATTTGAGAAACTGCCAACACTTCATATTATGTGTATTATCTGTAAAAATTATTATTGCTTATTATCCAACACCCAGAACCTGGCACTTTGTATGTGCTCAATAAATACTTGATGTCTGAATGAATAAAATAAAATATTTGGTGTCTGAAGAAGTTAACGTTACATTTATAAAAACAATACTAATCCGGAGAACAAGAGAACCACATTTGAATTACTAACAGCTAATTATGCCAGCCATTCCTTGTTTCATCTCAGAGGTACACGAATTTAAGTCTTCACTTTTGTTGTTGTTAATTCTGGAAGGTTCAACATTTTGTCTTAATGAACGTTAGCATCCAGAGCTCTTTCTAGTACTTAAGTCAAAAAGGTTACACTAACTTTTGGTCGAAACTTTTGGGCCGCTTTCGCTCACCCAACTGGAGCCCAACTTTGGCCCTTTCCTTCCAACTAACAATTCGCCAGGCGCCCCTCTCTCTTGTCCCGGGCGTCGCAATTGCACTCCCCCCCTCACCTTGAACCACATACAACAAAAGAGGAAACCCCGACCCCAACAGCTCCCCTGGAGACCACGCAACGCCCCCGAGGAGGCCACAGGACACGTGTTTAACCCCGCGGTTTTCCTCCTCTAACCCGATGGGGTTTTGTGCAGACAACACGTCCCATATTTTGCTTTCGCAGAGCGCGCCGATCTTTGGGCCGCGGCAATCGCAGCCCCCGGGGGGGAGCGGCCCTGGAAGACTACTAGCACCGCCTCCTTCGGTCTCCAAACTCCCCGGAGGACTCCCCCAGCTCGCTCCCTCCCCCGGGGAGA
>NW_005871070.1:2279421-2282296 GCF_000147115.1 Myotis lucifugus | reverse complement strand
GGAGAGCCCGGCCAGCGAGCCGCGATTGGCCGGCGGCGGCCGTGTGTCCGGCCGAGAAACTCTGGGCGAGCGCCCCGCGTCGGCTGGGGCGGGCACGGGCTAACCTCAGGTAAACGGGTTTGCTGGGAGGTCGGGCGCTCGGAGCGGAAGGGTGGGCTGAGAACCGCGCCGGCAATGCCGCCGCAGCCTCCTCGGAGAAGGTGACGGGGCGGCGCGGGACCTGCGCCCCGGGAACGTTGGCCCCGTGCGGCCCGAGGGCAGGGGCTCCCTGGAAGGTCAGTCTCGTGGGGGTCCACACGTCGTCTTTCTGGGTATGATCTAGGCATCTTCACTGACTTCCCGTTAGAGAGTTAGCATTTTATTCAAGGGTGTAGGTTTTTGTTTTTTTTCCCTTAAGTGGCAGCGGGTTAGAGGGTATAGTCCTGGTTCAACCTGTGATAGACCCTGTGCCCTTGAGAGTCACTTCATCTTTGTATTTCATTTCTAACTCTTGTAACTTTCGGCAAAGAATGCGGTGCTTCTTTAGTACACTGAGCCATGCCTTAGAAAAGTACTGTTTGCATATCTTTTGATACACAGTGTTTCTTGGCCCAAATTTCTCTAACTGGAAGATGACATCACGCAGCAGAATTTGTAAAGTACTTTAAGCTCCATGGATGGAAGGAACTGGATAAACACAAGATAACAGCATTAATAGACAGGATAGTAGAAGGAAAAACTTTCCACAAGAACCGACTTTTTTTGAAAGGCTCATTTGAACATTTTGTGGAAATTAAATCACCATAATTAGTAGGCAAAGGTAAACCAAAACAATAGGGCCAAACAAAATTACATATCAAGGAGGTTTCCCTTTCTTCCTCAGATAATTTTAATATACCATCACGAGGTGTTGGCTTGACAAAGTTTCTCCTTGGGATCTAGTGTGAAACTAAGCTACATATTCCTTTGGAAATTCAATGCAACAGTCTACCAAGAATATTGATGAAAACAAAGCTGACTTCTGTATTAGGTAACAGGAATTAAAGATATCACATTGGTGAGCGATGATGACAAGTCAGAAAAGTGAATGGGAGATGTACATAATTGTCCTTCAAAGACAGAGTTCATACAATTTTTTTGTGTGTGTTAATTTTTAAAGGGCAATAGACCTCCAGAAAAGTGCATGAATCATAAGTGTACAGCTCGCTGAATTTTCACAAAGTATATCCAGTACCTAGATCAAGGAAAAGCATTATTTGCCTCCTGGAAGGCCCACTTTGTGCCCCTTTCCAAAGATAACCATTATCTTGATTTTTAACATCATCTATGAATTTATCTATTATTTACTTTATGTAAATGGAATCGTACAGTATGTAGTCCTTTGTGTCTCACTTTGCCCATATTGTATTTGTGAGATTTTATACAGTTATGTGGCGGTAGTTTGTTTTTTCTTATGCTGTATGGTATTCTACCCAGTTTTTGGCTATTACCAATAGGACTGCTATGGACATTTTTATAAGTATTTTGGTGAACATATGTATACATTTCTGTTGGATATATCCATATCCAACATATAATGAATTTTGGAGATTAACACACTGGTTAAATTGCTGTATTATAGGATATGCAGGTATGTATTTTTGGTATAACTTCCAAAAAGTTTTTCAAATTAATTGTGTTAAGTAACACTACCTTTTAGCAATGCTTGAGAATTCTGGCTCCTCCAAAAGCTTATAACAGTTAGTATTATCTTATTTATTTTAGCCACTTTGGTAGGTATATAATATATAGAGATATCACTTTGGGGTTTTCCCCTGATTTCCCTAATGACTAATAATATTGAACACCTTTTCATATGTTTATTGGCCATTTGGATATCCTTTATTGAAGAGGTCATCACGTCTTATGTAAAGAGTCAGATAGTAAATATAGGCAGTCCTGGTTTTGTAGAGTTTCGGTTAAAGCAGTACTTGGTGACTCTAGGGCTGCCCGTATTTTAGGCTTTCCTTTCTTCTTTCCTTTCTTTTTTGCCTGCCTGTTTGCTTGCCTGCTTATCTCCCTCCCTTCTTTCTTGTTTCATGGTTTTCTAACCCCTGCTATGTGGAAAAATGTTCAGAAATTATTCTTTAATCTTTTCATTGGTGGTGGTGAAATCATTAACTGAGATAGAGTATATTGGAAAAGTATAAATACATAAATAGTATTAAGTAATATGTGCGGTAGTAGTTTAGGGTTAAATTTTAAATCCCTAACCATCCTTTCTTTGCTTTTTACCAGTTTTACCTCAAGACTAATTAGAGATCTGTTTGAGACTTCTTTAAATTGTTCTTATTGCTCCTTTCCTTTCTCCCATCCCTTTAAAACTGAGGAACAAAAGAGAGGTAAGAAATGAGAAAAGAAAGGAGACATAAGCCTTCTTTAATATTGCATAAAAGGCTAGGGAAAGGGTAACTATCCAGACAGTTCTGCAGAAAAAGTTCTAAAAAGCATAAAATACTATTTACAATACGTTGAGATGGATATTGTCTTTTGAGCTGTTCCATCTTGGGATAGCTTGATTGAAAAGTATATCTACCGATTGAGTATATTTATAATATGGGAAATAATAGTCAGTGGCTTGGGCCATGAAACTCAGCCGTGGCAGCCCTGCCCAGGATGAAGGTCTCTCTTCCTGAAGTGCCCCATTGGGCTGTCCAGGTCATCTTCTCTTACTTTGGGCTCCCTGCCTTTCACTCTGTACCAAAAGTATCAAAAAACTTTCAAAAGTATCACTTTCTTTGATTACTATTTCAGCCTATGTTAACATTTTAAGCCAACACTTTCTTTTTCTTTAGGTGGTTTGTAGAAGCGATTTAGGTGTATATTTAGATACTAGTGCCGGTGCACAAAATTTCGT
>NW_005871070.1:2275411-2277373 GCF_000147115.1 Myotis lucifugus | reverse complement strand
CTGATCAGGGTGGGAGTCCACTGGGTGCCTGCAGCCTGATGAGGGATGATGCTGTTGCAGCTGTCACACACCCTTCAGGGTGGGGGTCCCCACTGGGGTGCCTGGCCAGTCTGGGTGAGGGGCTTAGGGCTGCTTTCAGGCTGGTGATTGTTGACTGAAGCTCCCAACCGCTCCTTTTTTTTCTCTTTTATTTTATTCTGGGCCAGCTTTAGCTCTGGCTCTAGCTCTGAGGCTTTGTATCTGGTTTGTTTGCCGTTCTATAATTGAAACAATGTATAACTTCAGCTCTGAGATCCCGGCGGCTGAAAGCTGGTTTCTACATTTGCAACATAGTACATAGTTGCTTAGAGTTGCAACTCAGAGGCCGGTAAGTCAGGTGGGGAACGTTGGAGTCTGCAGTCACTGGAGCAAGCAAGCCTCATGTTCGCTTCCAGCTGCCTGGCTGCAGGCCGCCATCTTGGCTGACAGTTAATTTGCATAAGGATATGCTGATTAGCCAATGGGAAGGGTAGCGGTCGTATGCTAATTACCATGTTTCTCTTTTATTAGTGTAGATTATCTGTTGCTTTTATGCTTTATTTCCAGAAAATAATGTTATTACTAAAATGTCCAGATCCCTGTGACTGGGATGGGCAGAGGATAACTAATTTTCTTCTCACATGCAACCTACAGAGATAGCTTTAGGGTTGATGAGAAAAAAAGAGATAACGAACAACATGAATCAATTCTTGTTGCTCTTGTTAGTACTGTACAGTATTATCCTCTTTTGAATTTAATGGATTTTAAGACTTAAGGAGAGGATAGTGCTGTTTTAGGGCATTCATTGCAACAGCAGTGAACTATAGTGAATGAGCATGAGGCATAAGAGCAGAATAAGTATGGCTTACTATCTCTCTCTGTTAACCTTTCCTGGAACTGGCTTTCTTTTGTAAAATGAGGCATTTTGACCAACTATCTCTATTAATAATCCTTTCCTAAAGACACAATAGGGAAGCACAGAATTTAGAATTTAGAATTTAAATGACTGTGGAGGTCATTTTGGCTACCCTCAGTTTTTTTTTGTTTTTTTTTTGTTTTTTCAGAAAAAAACACTGATGCCTTGAGACAGTGGTTCTCAACATTCCTAACTCCGCGACCCTGTAATACAGTTCCTCATGTTGTGGTGACCTCCAATTTCATGTTACAAATTGAACATAATTAAAACATAGTGATTAATCACAAAACCAATATATAATTATATATGTGTTTTCTGATGGTCTTAGGTGACCCCTGTGAAAGGGTCATTCGACCCCCAAAGGGGTCACGACCCACAGGTTGAGAACCCCTGCCTTGAGATGTTGTATTTAGTCACATCGTTACTAAAATCCGGTTCTCCTAAATGTATCCCAGTTGCTTTTTCCATTATACTACTTGTGATAGGCAGCCTTCTAAGATAATCCTGGTATTCACATTCTCATGTAATCCTTTCCCCTGAAGGTAGACTGGATCTAGAGGCTCACTTCTAAAAGAATTATGGCAAAAATCGTCAGTGTCACTTAAGAGATTAGATTACAAAAGACTACAGCTTCTTTTTGCTGGCACTCTTGCTTGCTCACTCCCATGAAGCCAGCGGCCCTGTTAGGAGTTTACCTGGTTAGAGACCCACCTGTCAAAGACTTGAGGAGGGTTGGGCCTTTGTGAAAATCTCTTCCCTTATAGATTTATGTGTGGGTAATTGATTGACAGTTATTGACAATTCACTGTATAATTAGGAATTCTGTTCTCCCTTGTAGTTCTGTTAATTTTTTGATTTATTTATTATGAGGTCATATTATTATTGTCATCCAGTCCTATAACTTCCTGTCTTAAAACGAATCCCCCATTTTTCAAGCACCCTATGCAGAAAACAAAAAACCCAGACCAATATGTCCGTCCAACTAAGATGCTATTTTTAAAATTACATGGAAGAGGGAAAAA
This sequence comes from Myotis lucifugus, assembly GCF_000147115.1. Taxonomy (NCBI): domain Eukaryota; kingdom Metazoa; phylum Chordata; class Mammalia; order Chiroptera; family Vespertilionidae; genus Myotis; species Myotis lucifugus. The sequence goes on along the minus strand of NW_005871070.1, from coordinate 2,275,417 downwards.
ATGTTA
>NW_005871070.1:2272068-2273490 GCF_000147115.1 Myotis lucifugus | reverse complement strand
GGGGGCGACCAGGCTGGCAGGGGGATAGTTAGGGGCGATCAGGTCAGCAGGCAGAGGCGGTTAGGGGTGATCAGGCTGGCAGGGGTGCCAGTTAGGGGTGATCAGGCAGGCAGGCAGGTGAGCAGTTAGGAGCCAGCGGTTCTGGATTGTGAGAGGGATGTCCGAGGGTTCCCGGATTGGAGAGGGTGTAGGCTGGCCTGAGGGGACCCCCTCCCCCTGTGCACAAATTTTGTGCACCAGGCCTCTAGTAAATAAATAAAAAAGTGACAGCAAAACATTACCCCAAGTTCTATAACCCCAACCAAAACAACCATCATTAAACACCAGATGCATAGCATTCTGTTTCTGTTTTAGAGTGCTCAGTATTAAAACAAAACAGAAAAGTACTTGTACATTTTTGTAAAATTAACACCAAGAATGAAGAAAAAAAAATCAACGTTTCCAGAAAGAAAATGAAAATAGGCTCCCTAAATAAAATAACTAAACGAGTATGCCAGCATCTGCCTTCTTGACCAGCATGATCATCTGGCAGAAGCGTGTTGCAGTTATTTCAAAGCTTTGGATAATAATCCTTTTCTTTTTTTAAAGACTTTTTAAAATTATTATGTTAGGTAGAGAGGAAGGGAGAGGGAGAAAGAGAAGCATCAATGTGAGAGTGAGCCAATAATCAGCTGCCTCCTGCATGCTGGGGATTGAACCCGACACCCGGGCATATGCCCTGTCTAGGAATCCAACTGGCAACCTTTGGGTACATAGGACGACACCCAACCAACAGAGCCACACCTCCCAGGGCTGACCTTAGGTTATTTAGAAGTGTTTGGGGATTTTCGAGATACCTTTCTGTTACTAATTTCTAGTTTGTTTCTGTTGTAGTCAGAGAACATAATTTGTAAAATTTCAGTCTTTATAAATATGTTGAGGTTTGTTTTATGGACCAGAATAGAGTCATTTCTGGTAAATGTGCCATGTGCACTTGAAAAAATTGTGTCTTCTGCCATGTTAGGTTTTCTATAAATGTCAGGTCAAATTGATTGATATACTGAGTCTTCTATATGTTTGCTAATTTTTCTGGATACTTATTTTCCTGATTGCTGAGAGAGATATGGTGAAGTTTCCAACTATAATTAGGGATTTGTCTGATGATTTTTCATCATAACTCATGTATGATTTTGAGACTCTTGTTAAGTACTTATATATTGGGACTGTTTATGTGTTGTTAGTGAATTAAACACTTTAATGTACTTCTTTACTCTTTAGTCTTGGTAATACTTCTTGTTTTATTTGATATTAATATAACTACTTTTTTTTGATTAGTACTTGTATGCTTTTTTCCATTGTGCTCTATTATACTAAATAATACATAATGAAGAAAGGCTAATCCGTAGGATTTTTCACTCGTCTGATAGCGTTCAGAACAGTAGC
>NW_005871070.1:2267275-2270308 GCF_000147115.1 Myotis lucifugus | reverse complement strand
CGTAGGCTGCTTCTCAGAGTCGAAAATTTTGCCATAGGCCTCTGCCTAGGACAGGACCTCTGCACCCCCAGGTGCATAAACACACAGGGCTTCCATCAGGCTCCTCTGATCCCTGGGCCCGGGAGGCCTCCCGCTCCGCTGATCCCGGGGCCGGGAGGCCTCTCGGCTCCACTGATCCCGGGGCCCGGAGGCCTCTCGGCTCCGCTGACGCGGCTCCACTGATCCCAGGGCAGGGAGGCCTCGCGGCTCCGCTGATCCCGGGGCTGGGAGGCCTCCTGGCTCTGCTGATCCCCGGGCAGTGAGGCCTCTCTGCTCTTCGGCTTCAGGGCTGTTTGGCTTCGCTCTACCGCTTGGAGCCTGAGTATGCAGATTAACCGCCATCTTTTAGCTTCTATAATTGAAACATTGTATCTTTTGGAGCTGTTGCTTCAGGAGCTCAGAGCCCCGCAGCTGCAGGCGGGAACCTTGGTTTCCTCTATCGCTGGGGCAACCAAGCATCCTGTTCTCAGCTGCCTGGCTGCTGGCCGCCATCTTGGCTGACAGTTAATTTGCATATACTCACTGATTAGCCAATGAAAAGGGTAGCGGTCATACGCTAATTACCATGTTTCTCTTTTATTAGTGTAGATAATACATAATGAAGAAAGGGTAATTTGTAGGATTTTTTTCATTTTGTGTTGATAGCGTTCAGAACATGTACACAAAGTAATAGAATGTTTTAGGCTGAAGAAATTTGAGAATTGGCAGGTGCAAGGAGAGCTCTCTAGCGTCCCTCTTCTCCCTGAAGCACTTCATACATGACCCTCACATGAGAGGTGCCCTCCATGTACCCAGAGTGAAGGAGCATCCTCACCTCCAAAGACAGAGGGATAAGGATCCTTAGAGGAACTCAAAGAAACAGGCCTTGCTATGTTTCCCCGTTTACTATTCTTGGCTCCTATATCCTGTGTCCTATCACGTTTTCCAGAACTTTCCATTTTTCATCAGACCTAGTATAAAAAGGCTCAGGCTTAAAGTAACTATTTCTTGGGTCTTTATTTCCTTGTGAAGGCTGCTTTGTCATAGAAAACTTACATTAAATAAAGGTTTATGCTTTTCTCCTGTTAATCTTTGTTGTCAGTTTAATATTCAGGTCCAGCAGGGATTTTAAGAGGATTGAGAAAAAGTTTTCCCTCCCCTATGGTGTGTATTTTATTTATATATTCATTTATTTTAAATAATGTTTTGATCTTAGGTAGTATGTCTTATAAATTATGACCTGAGATCATGTAATTTTATGTTAAGGTACAATGATAAAAGTGTTCCTCACATAACTAGAAAACTTTTTGCATTATTATTCTACTTGGGTGATATTTGAATGGTAATTTCTATAGATGCTGTTTGTATTGGAGTGTTGAAATGCCGTTTTGCATTAAGTATCAACCATATACATGTAATCTAAAATATTTTTAATGTTTAAATTTCTTCTTTTTAATGAAATATTTTCTGAAGTATGACTTCTTCAAGCAGCATGTCTTGAAACTAATTAGTACTTTAATTATCTTTTAAATTTAATGTAAATTGAAGCCATTTCCTTAATTTATGTCAAATAGCTTATTGCCAGCATGGGAGCTACAGATATTGTGTGATATAGCTTACGATATCCCAAAGTAGAACATTTTATTCAGTGGCATGAGCTGGCACAGTGGGCAAGATTATTCTAATTCATTTGGGTAAGGGAATTGTAGCTTAGGAAGTTCATATACAAAAACTCACTGTCTGAGTTTCTTTGTCATTCTTCACTGGTAAGAAACTCAGTTTAGGGTTTCTATGGCTTAATTTCTATTGTCTTTATTTCATGCAAATGATTAATTTTATCTCCATTTAAATTAAAATCTAAGTTTACATCTTTAAATGCCTATGTTTTTGTTTGTTAACCATCTTAGAATTAAAATCTCATTTAGAACATTTTGCCACATGATTACTTACTGGTGGGTTTGGAAGCACCTTTTTGCTCTATGTGTAATGCACCTTAAATATTAGAGAAATTATTTTCTTCACTAAAATTTTTCAAAATAGTTGGTCTTCTAAAATATGTTCTTAATTTTAGGTAGTACTTTATGAAAAACAAAAGACCATATTATTTGCTTATTAGTGGATAAAAATTTAGACTAGTTTTTAACATTGCCACAGTTCATGTTAATGGGATTTTAAAAAGCTGCCATAAAGATGTTCCTTCTAGTGCTGTTCTTAATAGAAAGCTATAATATTGTCATCAATGGGATATTAAACTACTGTTAAAGTGGTTCAAAAAGCTTTATGATATAATAGTACAAAAGAAATCAAGTGTTTGTAGTATTTATATTACACCTATCTATATCTACACTAATAAAAGATAAACATGCAAATTGACCGTACCTTCACTATGCCTTAAGCCACGCCCACCAGCCAATCAGAGTGACTATATGCAAATTAACCCAACCAAGATGACAGCCGGCAGCCACAGAGCTGGAGTGAACAGGAGGCTTGGTTGCCCCAATGATGGAAGAAGCCAAGCTTCCCAGCCGGCTGCTGCCTCCTCTTAAGGCAACAAAGTTTCAATTATAGAAGGTAAATAAACCCCAGATACCTGCTTCCAGTCGCCATGGCCACGGAGCTGGAGTGAATAAAAACAAAAAACAAAAAAAGGAAAGGCTGGGACCTTCGGTCGCCGGGAGGCTTGGTTAGTCTGAAAACAGCCCTCAGCCCCTCACCCAGGCTGGCCAGGCACCCCAGTGGGGACCCCCACCCTGAAGGGGGTGTGGGCAGCCTGCAAACAGCCATCAGCCCCTCACCCAGGCTGGCCAAACCCTCATGGGGTGAGGGTCCCCACTAGGGGGCTTGACCAACCTGCAAACAGCTATCAGCCCCTCACCCAGGCTGGCCAGGCACCCCAGCAGGACTCCCACCCTGATCCAGGACACCTTCAGGGCAAACCAGTTGGCCCCCACCCATGCACCAGGCTTCTATTCTATATAATAAAAGGGTAATATGCAAATTGACCCTAACAGCAGA
>NW_005871070.1:2254901-2266532 GCF_000147115.1 Myotis lucifugus | reverse complement strand
GATTTTAAGAATATTTCATGTCTTGTAGTGAGTGTAAGTGGTGATCTTCTCTTCTCTCCTCTCTACTTCTGTCTTAGTGTACTCTGGACTATCTTCTATAGGATATGGTTATTTGGACAGTGCCTAGGATTATAACTCCTTTTTTTCTAACAATAGTAATCTCTACAAATTTAAGAATTCAGTACATTTGATGTTAATATTGGATCAGCTCTGACTTCTAGTGCTTATTGTTGTTAGAGTATAACCAGTGTATTTGTTTTAAAGGAAATGATTTTAAGCCCTTTCTGATCTTCTAAATGAGTTGTCCAAAAATTGAAAAGTAAGTAATTGTATAGAAACTAGGGGACCGATGCATGAAATTTGTGCAAGGGGCTCGGCTCTTGCAGCCCTAGCTGCCTCACCTAGCCCTCGCAGCCCCTCGCAGCCTCGCTGGCTCTTGCAGCCCCTTGCAGCCCCGGCTGCCTCAGCTGGCCCTCGCAGCCCTGGCTTCATCCAGAAGGTCATCTGGACGGTTGTCCGGAAGGATGTCCAGATGGTCATTCTACTGTTCGGTATAATTAGCATATTAGCTCTTTATTATGTAGAACATGTTTCCTGTTATTTTTAAGTAGTTAAAAATAGCTAGTTACTTTCTAAGATTTGACAATGAAGTGTGTGTGTGTGTGTGTGTGTGTGTGTGTGTGGGTGTGGGTGTGTGTGTGTGAGAGAGAGAGAGAAAGAGAGAGAGAGAGAGAGAGAGAGAGAGAGAGAGAGAGAGAGAGAGAGAATGAGAATATATGACTATGTGCATATTTTGGGAAGAGGGAAGAGGGGGAATTGGATGAGCTTAGAGTTAAGCACCATAGGATCACCATTGCCATTTGTTATTACAAGGAACTCCTCTAGGTTAGAATTGGAGGTGGGAAAGTGGCAGTCTCTAAGTTGTGTACTAGGATCAAAAGGCTGTGTTGCCCTAATAATCCCCAAGTTGAGACTTAAAACAATACAAGTTTATTTCTCACCCATATAGAATTTGGTTTACAGATCAGAGTACCTTCTATCTTGTGATGCCACTGTTTCAAGTATGATTTTCAAGGTTGTTGCAGAGGGGAAGAGAGGGCTATAGGATCTCATAGGATACCTGGAAGATGAGTCTTGAAATTGGCATATTGGTGTGTCACTTTTGTCCACACTAGTTTGCAACGACTCAGTCACATGACTCAAATATAAAGAAGGTATAGTTTTCCTGTACATTCAGGAATAGGAGCTGCTATGGTTATTAAGCCAATCAGGTTAAGGTTTAGAAGGGGAAAAGGTAGAAGAGTAAGTAATGGTTAGATCTTGTTATGAACCAAACTAGAGGCCCAGTGCACAAAATCATGCATGGGTAGAATCCCTACCAGCTGCTGGCTGGGGCCTCCCTTCTCCAGCTGCCAGCTGCCGGCTGGGGCCTCCCTTCGTTCCATGCCTCCCCCTGGTGGTCAGCGCACGTCATAGAGAGCGAGCGAACTCCCGGTTGGTCAAACTCCTGAGGGGACACTTTGCATATTAGGCTTTTATCTATATAGACTAGGGGCCCAGTGCTCAAATTTGTGCACCTTGAAAGGAACTGTGGGCCCCGAGGCTGCGGTAGGCACAGAGGCGGGTCTTGGCCCATCCTCTGTGCCCCTGCCTGGTGCCTCCTGCCGTGACCCCCGGTCCCCTGTCTGCCAGCAGTCCCACACCCCACTGCTGCTGCTCCCATGCGCTGATGGCACTGGCCTCATTTGCACCGGCTGATGGTCAGCGGGCGCAAGCGGCAGCTGCTGCTCTGATCGCCCCTCAGGAGCAGGGGGAGGTGGAGAAGCCCTCAGGGGCAATTGGGGCCAGCAGCCGCTGCTCGCACCCACTGATGGCGTTGAGTGATCGGGACCGGCGCTGGGCACCGGCAGTGGATGCGAACAGCAGTGCTGGCTGGGGTACGAGTGGGGCCGGTGCTTGCAGTGGGTGCGAGCGGCAGCTCCAGCACCGGCAGTGGGTGTGAGCAGGGCTGGCCCCAGCAGCAGGTGCAAGCACTGGGTGGGACCAAGGCGCGTGGGAGCAAAGAATTTTCAGTAACCACCGGAGGCTCACCCCGATGACACAGACCGGCGTCCCGTGTTGGTCTGGCACCCCCGCTCACCTGCACCACCATCCTGCCACAGCCAATGCCCGCCATGTTTTGCACATGCCCCCCGGTGGTCAGTGCACATCATGGTGACCAGTTGTTCCATTGTTCCGATTGTTCTGCCGTTCGGTCTATTTGCATATTAGCCTTTTATTATATAGGATGTTTGGGCCCCCATTCATATGCTGAAACCATAACCCCCAATGTGATATTAGATGTGGAGCCTTTGGGAGATAATTAGGATGTGATAAGATCAGGAGGGCAGAGCCTTATTAATGAGATTAGTGCCCTTGTTAGAGTCACAAGAGAGCTTGCTTCCCCTCTCTGCTCTCTACCACGTAAGAATTCCATGAGAAGTGGGCAGTTTGCAACCCAGAAGAGGACTCTTACCAGACTCAACCACCTGACATCCTGATCTCAGAATTCCAGGCTCTAGAACTATGAAAAATAAATTTCTGTTGTTTATAAGCCATTCAGTCTATGGTATTTTTATTAAAGCAGCCCACACGTTCTAAGACAAGTCTCATCTTTCATTACCCCAGTAGAATTTTTGTCCCCCCCCCCCAACATTACCCTCAGGGCACTTGCAGCTTCGGTTCTTGGTTATCGGTGGGGTAGACACACATTGTCCTAGGCAACCTGAGGGAGATGGGAGCCATACAAGTTTTTCTCTAACCCAATCTTTCAGCATGTGTCTGCTCTTCTTCACTCAGGACTATAGTCCTCCTCGCCCACAAGCTTCCTTCAAGATAGCTGACACTTACATGAATTTCTTGGTTGGTTCCTTGGTTGGTTCCTTGGGTCCATGATGCCTCTCTCTCTTTTTTAGTTTTGCTAGGTTGATTTTTTGGGGAGAGAACAAGCAATCCTTGAGTTCACTCGCTGTCTTAAGGCTTCCTAATTTCTGAGTAATTGGATGCCTTACTAATTTCTGAACAAAATTCACGTAGGGCCCTAGCCAGTTTGGCTCAGTGGATAGAGAGTTGGCCTGTGGACTGAAGGGTCCCAGGTTCAATTCTGGCCAAGGGCACATACCCGGTTTTCAGGCTCGATCCCCAGTGTGGGACATGCAGGAGGCAGCCAATCAATAATCCTCTCTCATCATTGATGTTTCTGTCTCTATCTCCTTCTCCCTTCCTCTCTGAAATTAATAAAAAATATATATTTAAAAATAAACAAACAAACAAATAAATAAATAAATAATAAACATTAAAAAAAAATTCACGCAGGAAAATACTCCAACCTTGTCTTAACTGAAAAGGAAACAGTTTTATTTCTTATCTTCCTATAGACAGAATACATGATTTATTACTAGGGTCTAGATGTGATGGTAATTTTAATAAAGGAACTTTGAGCATCTAACAGTTACCAAGGATAGCAGAAACTTGTGTTGGGTTACCTGTGGGATATGATTCAGGTCAAAAGTCTGCAATAATACATTAAAAACTACTTTATTAAAGCAAGTACATTACTTCAAATTTTAAGCCTCTCATGGAATTGAAAAGGAAGAAAAATTAAAGACAATTAGATTTGATAAAATAAGCACCCTAAACAAAGAAAAGTTAAGTTGAAAATGTTGTTAAAGTTTCCAAAATAAGCCAGCATCTTTGTCAAAAATTTTTACATTGGATTGTTCATTTAAAACATATATATATATTTTTTTTGTTAAGTACTGTGCTCAACAGGCAGTAGAGATATTAATTAGAGTAGTATTAAGTCCTTAGACATTATTAAAATATTAACGTATCATAGTCTTATTGAATTGACATTACAGACTAGTGGATTAAGTAACATTGATTTTACTTAAATCCACAACATAAAGAGAAATGTGCTTAAATTATGTATTGAATTTATGCAGAGATATAGAAATAAGAAAAATTTTAAGAGGAAAAATCTTTATGTTACTATTGATTGTTACTCTTTGTGCTGGTGCCTGATGCTAATGGGCCTTTAAAAATATATACATTTTTATTAATTTCAGAGAAGAAGGGAGAGAGAGAGAAACATCAATGATGATAGAATCATCCATCGGCTGCCTCCTGCACGTTCCCAACTGCAGGGAATTAGGGATTAGAATGTTTTTGCATTGTTTTAAGAGTTACAGGTATTTAAAAGTAGTTTTTAAAGAGGGAACTTTTAATAGTCTTTAAGTCTTTATAACATTAAAATTTTTCAACGAACTTTTTAAATGCAAAAGTTTTTAATTATGTCTTTTGTTATTGGGGAAAGTTTACAAATAGTTTAGAAATCCTGCTTATGTTCTTTGTCTCTGTCTCCCTAGCTGTTTGTTATTGTGACCACAGGAACTTTGAAGAGAGTTTTACATTGGCATTGCTTGCAGGATATTGCTCCATGCTTGTAAACTTGTGGCATGAGTTTTGTGTATTTTATTCTCTTTAAAGGAATAAGGTGAATACTGAGTTTTTCCTTTGTAGAATGAACTGCCACTATTCTTTTTCCTACGGAAAAATTTGTTAGAAGATGAAGAAATCCTGAGTGTTCAGAAATACTACTGATCAAATGGAAAATGTTTGTTAGCATACTGATTAGGAGAAATGTTGTAATTACCTGTTATGAGTGAAAAGTTGGCCTTTTTAAAAGTCAGGTGTTTTTTTTTTTTTAGTTTACCATGACAGACTGAAACATAAGCTCTGGAAATGTTTATATATTTCTCCACTAGATGGAGCTATATACTAATGTTGTACGGCAAAAAAGGTCAAGTGTAGGTATCTGATGACATACCGGCATACCTCATTTTATTACTTTTCACTTTATTCCACTTTGCAGATATTTAGTTTTTTAAAAAATTGAAGATAAGACCCTCCACCATCAAAAAAATTATGACTTGTTGAGACTCAGATGACAGCATTTTTTTAGCAATAAAGTATTTTTTAATTAAGGTATGTACATTTTCAAAGGCACAAATGCTATTGCACACTTAATAGACTACATTACAGTGTAAGCATAACTTTCCTATGCACTTGGAAATAAAAAAAACTTCATGTGACTTACCTTTTGTGGTAGTCTAGAACCAAACCTGCAGTATCTCCAAAGTATGTCTGTTTTACTAAGGATAAACTTAAGTAACCTGTCTATTCATACAATTAAGTAATTGGTCTATTTGTTGTATAATTATAGGTAAAATAGAATTTTATCCCTTAATTACATAAAACTGTTACATATACTAGTCACCTGTGGGGAATGTGTACAGTGGGATTTTTCTTGGTAGAGTTGCTAATTTTCTCTTAGTCTATCCTTATACTTTGTTAGTACCCTCATGGCCAAAAATATTTTTAAATATTCAATATACAGTTGAAAGTATCATAAATGGCTTCTACTTCACGGTTTACCAGAATAACTAAAGTTCTGCATTTCCTTGGTATAAACATGCTGATTGATGCCTATGGTATACTTAGTGCCCAGGCTGGTACATGTATCTCTTGTAGATGCTTCTGCCCCTGCTTGTTCAATTTATTTATATGGTTACCAAAAGTTACTTGTGTTTGTCCCAAGACCTGTCTATATCAGTTATATCTGTGATCATTAATTATATATTTTAATTAAATATATATGAGCTAATGGAAAGATATAAAAGGTTTTTTTCCTATGAAAACTTAGGTGAATGTTTTAGAACACTAAGTAAAAGGTGAATTGCTGACCTGGCTGGTTTTGCTAAATGGTTAGAGCGCCAGCCTGTGGATTCCCAGTCAAGGGCAGGTACCTGGTTAAAGGTTTGACCCCTGGCCCAGGTCAGAGTGTGTGTAGAAGGCAACCAATCAATGTTTCTCTCTCACATCGATGTTTCTCTCCCTCCTTCCTCCCTCCCTCTAAATATCAATAGAAAAAATATCCTTAAATGAGGATTAACAACAACAAACAAAAAAGGTGAATTGCTAAAAAAAATTACTATCATACATTAGGTAGGAGTGAGGAAGCTGTGGAAAAAAACTGTTTTGTGGGGTAGAAAATGCTTGGAATTCTGTAAGTTCTGTATAAAATGTGCTTTTATATGACAGTGTGATTACAAATGTACAGGTTTCACATTTTGATGCTTATAATACTGATAAATAGCTGTGTAGAAAAATTTTACATGAAAATGCCAAGTGTCCTAAATTGAGTTATTTTAGAGTTTAAGAATTTATTTTTAAGTACTTAGTAATTTAAAAATTTGTTTCTCTTGCTATTATTTCGTTCTAGCTTTATATGCTTGTTTTAACTGATATTATTTAGAAGACATCCAAATAAAAATATTAAATTAGCAAGAGATTGTCTTCCTCTAGATACACAAAACTGGCAATTTTGGTTCAGTAGTGAGTTCCTCTGCAGTAGGAGTTTCTCCTTTTCCCACTATAATCTTATGAAGGTAATTTCATTACTAAGCAAAGGTAGAAGTCTTTTTTCTAAATTTATGGAAAGAACACTACAATAGGATTCAGAAGGTCTAAGTTTCATTCCTAGAATCTAGGACCTAGAACAATAAGTATTTTGTTAAATAAATAAATTGAATAGCTTTGCTACTTCTTAGTCATAAGATTATAACCTGTTTAATGAACATCTCTTATAGCCTTATCTATAAAGTGAGATTTTATTCACTCACCATACATTTCTTGAGTGTTATGAGTCAGAAACAACAATGAGAAATATAAGCCTCTTTCAATCAGATTGCTAAATTGGGAGAGACAGATAAGTAAGTAATTAACATACAATGTGACAAGTGCTCTCATGAAGGTATGTGTAGATAGGGTAAGTGGGTAGCCCTTTTCAACCTGTAAATATTGGTCAAATATTTATTTAGTGGGGGTAGGGAGAAATAGATTTTATGATCATAAAATTATATAGAAGCAGATGAAAACACGAATTGTCTCTCACTAGTTGAAGGAAACATATCTGAAAAAGATTTTGCTTTCTGTAGTTCTTGTTTTCATTTCTGAACCAACAATTTCTTGGGAAGCATATTTATGACATTGAAAATTAGATAATATGTTCCCAGAAAACTGCCATGAATTGCTTTCTGAATATTAACTAAGTGCAACTACATGTGTAGTAGATGTTACTGAAGAATGTGTTTAAATTTCCAATCAGTTAAAGAGTAACATGTGAAAACTTTAGTTAACTGGCATCATAGATTGTGTTAAGTGGCCCTCATAGATTGTGTTACCCACTCTGCTCTTGAATCCTAACTGGCTTGGCTGCATTTAATTTGAACAGAACAAACACTTTATAATTTTGAGTTTTCCAATCCATAATCCTGGTAAATATCTCCATTTATTTAGATTGTCTTTCTTATTTCATAATAAATTTGTATTTTTTTCTCCCTAGGGGTTTTGCATTATTGTAATGGCAAGGATCTTAAATATAAATGTTGAAAGAAATGTGAACAGCCAAGATTCTTGATTTGTGCCAGTATCAAGGGGACGGTTTTCAATGTTTTACTGGTTTTAGAGGATTTTTCTTGGTTGTTGTTTAAGATACATGTTATCAAATTATATTTTATAATTGAAAGAGGGTTTTTTTGTTGAATTTTATCAGATGCTTTATCTCTATAGATTTTGCCTATACTTTGATTTTTTTTCTGTAATGTTAATATAATGAGTACATTCATTTTCAGATATTGAGTATTTCTGTAATGGGGTAAATATAGTCTAGTTATCTGTGTGTCTGGTGCCTGGGCTCTCCTGTGATTCTCAGGGAGCATGACGTTCCTGCCAACCCACCACCATGGCACGGGCTCTCCTGTGACTCTTTGGGCGCACGACACTCCCGCCAACCTGCTACCGTGGCACAGGCCCTGAGTGTACCAAAGCCTGGGCTCTCCCATGACTCTCAAGGTATGTGACCCTCCCACCAAGCCCTCTGCCTCAGCCACAGGCCCCGCACAACTGTGACCCTTCTGTGATAGCAAAAATGGGGAGACAAAGAAACAACCCCCAAAGGAAAGAAAAGGAAGAATCGTGCCCCTAAAAGGGAAGTAAATGAAATGGAGTCATGCAATATGTCAGAAAAAGAATTCAAAGTAATGATCATACAGTTCATAAACTGGATGGCCAAGAAAATAAAATACTTATATAAGAATCAAGAGGAAGTCAATAATGATATAGCTACAATAAAAAACATTATGGAAAGTTTCAGCAGTAGACTAGAAGAAGAGGAGGACTGATTTAGTGAGTTAGAAAATGGGGCAGAGAAACAAGCCCAATCAGAACAGCAATTGGAGAAAAAAATTTAGGAAGCAGGAGGAGTGCTTGAGGGAGCTTTGGGACAACCTGAAACAAAGTAACATACATATAATAGGGGTGCTAGTAGGTCAAGAAGAGCAGCAAGGATTAGAGAACTTATTTGAAGAAATAATGACACAAAAGTTGCCTGATTTGGGGAAGAAAAAAGTCACACAAGCACAGGGAGTACCAAACAAAATGTACCCAAAAGACCCACACCAAGACACGTTGTAATTACATTGGCAAATGTTAACGACAAAGAGAGAATCTTAAAGGCTAAAAGAGAAAGACAGAATTACCTACAAATGATCTCCCATTAGATTATTAAATTATTTCTCAACAGAGACACATCAGGCCAGAAAGGAATGGATTAAATACAAAGTAATGCAAAGCAAGGGACTGAATCCAACAATACTCTATCCAGCAAGGCTAGGGAAGGGCAAATCAGGAGCTTCGCAGACCAAAAATGCTAAAGGAGTTTATCACTACCAAGCCAGCAATGCAAGAAATGCTAAAGGCACTGTTGTAAAGTTAACAGATATAAATGGAAGAAGGAACACAGGCATAAAGAATAAAAATGGCTATAAACAACTACTTATCTATATATATAAAACCCTAATATGCAAATAGACTAAATGGTGGAATAACCAGACAGTCACTATGACGTGCGCTGACCACCAGGGGGTGCACGCGGAACATGGTGGGTGTCGGCAGCAGGCAGCAGAGCGTGGAACATGGCAGGGATCGGCCGTGGAGGGATAGTGGAGCAGGTGAGCGGGGGCGCCAGACCAAGGCGGGGCGCCGCTCACTATAATTCAGGCGAGGCTTTGGTGGTTACTGAAAATTCTATGTTCCCGCATGCCATGGTCCCGCCCGGCACTCGCCCCACTTGCACCAACTGTTGGCGCCGGAGTTGCTGGTCACACCTGCTGTCAGCACTGGCCCCACTTGCACCCGCTGCCAGCGCTGCCGCTCTAATTTGCTCCTGACTCCTGGTGCTGGTCCCGATCACTCGGCGCCATCAGTGGGTGCGAGTGGCAGCAGTACTTGGGAGCAGTGGTGGCGGGAGCGAGGCTGTGGGCAGACAGGGGACCAGGGGCTACAGTGGGAGGGGCCGGGCGTGGGCGCAGGATGGGCCGAGACCTGTCCTGTGCCTACCGTAGCCTCGTGGCCCACAGTTCCTTTTAAGGTGCACAGATTCATGCACTGAGCCCCTAGTCCTATATAATAAAAGGCTAATATGCAAATCGACTGAAGGGCAGAATGAACAGTTGCTGTGATGCGCACTGACCACGAGGGGACAGAAGCTTAAAGCAGGAGCTGCCCCCTGGTGGTCAGTGTTCTCCCACAGAGGGAGTGCCGCTCAGCCAGAAGCCAGGCTCACAGCTGACGATCACAGTGGCGGTGGCGGGATCCTCTCCCACCTCTGCGGCAGCGGTAAGGATGTCTGACTGCCAGCGTATGCCACAGGGAGCCGGCCTAAGCCATCAGTCGGACATCCCCCGAGGGCTCCTAGACTGTGAGAAGGTGCAGGACGGGCTGAGGGGACCCCCTCCCCCCCAAAATGCATGAATGTCATGCGCTGGGCCTCTAGTCAATAATAACCTTAAATGTAAATGGACTAAATGCTCCCATCAAAAGACAGAGTTGCTGAATGAATAAGAAAACATGACCCATATATATGCTGTCTAAAAGAGACCCACATCAGAACAAAGTACTCACACAGACTGAAAGTGAAGGGATGGAAAAATATCTATCAGGCAAATGGAAATGAAAAAAAAAAAAAGCTGTGGTAGCAATACTTATACCTGACAAAATAGACCTCAAAGTGAAGGCCATAACAAGAAGTAAGGAAGGCCACTTCATAATACTAAAGGGATTAATACAAGAGGATATAACTCTGGTAAACATATATGCACCCAATACAGGAGCACACAAATACATAAAAAAACTTCTGGAAGATATCAAGGGAGAGATCGATAACAATACAATCATAGTAGGGGAATTTAATGCCCCCATTGACATCACTAGATAAATCCCCAAACAAAAAATCAGCAAAGAAATAGCAATGCTAAATGACTCACTAGGTTAGATGGAGTTAATCGACATCTTCAGAACATTCCACCCCAAGGCTACAGGATATATATTCTTCTCAAGTGCACAGGGGATATTCTCAAAGATAGAATATATATTGGGAGACAGGCAAAGTCTCTTCAAATTCAAGAAGATTGAAATATCAAGCAACTTCTCAGATCACAATGGCATAATATTAGTAATAAATTACAATAAAAACAATCACAAAAATTCAAACACATGGAGACTAAATAGCATGTTATTAAACAATGATTGAGCCCTAACTGGTTTGGCTGAGTGGATAGAGCGTCGGCCTGCGGACTGAAAGGTCCTAGGTTCGATTCTGGCCAAGGGCATGTACCTTGGTTGTGGGCACATCCCCAGTAGGAGGTTTGCAGGAGGTAGCTGATCGATGTTTCTCTCTCATTGATGTTTCTAACTCTATATCCCTCTCCCTTCCTCTCTGAAAAATAAATAAAACATATTAAAAAAATGATTGGGTTACCAAAGAGATCAAAGAAGAAATAAAAAACATCCTGGAAACAAATGATAATGAAAACACAACAATCCAAAATCTATGGGAAACAGTGAAAGCAGTCCATAGAGGGAAGTTCATAGCATTACAAGCCTATCTCAAAAAAACAAGAAAAACTGGTAATTAATTATCTAACTCTACAGCTTAACCAGTTAACTGCCATGATATTTTTAATTTAGTTAAAAAAAGGTCTGCCATTTGC
Organism: Myotis lucifugus; assembly: GCF_000147115.1. NCBI lineage: Eukaryota > Metazoa > Chordata > Mammalia > Chiroptera > Vespertilionidae > Myotis > Myotis lucifugus. The sequence continues at coordinate 2,255,382 of NW_005871070.1, read as the reverse complement.
ATCTATAGACACTTTTGGTGTACAAATGGTTAAAGAATTAGAAAGAGAGCAACAAGAAAAGCCCAGAGTAAGCAGAAGGAAGGAAATAATAAAGATCAGAGTGGAAATAAATGACATAGAGACCAAAACCCCCCAAAAAACCCCACTAACAATACAAAAAATCAATGAAACCAAGAGCTGTTTCTTTGAAAGGATAAACTAATCTCTATTCCAACAAACTTTTCAACCTAGAAGAAATGGACATATTCCTAGAAAAATATGACCTTCCAAAACTCAATCAGAAAGAAAAAAACCTGAATAGGCTGATAACTGAGTAGGAAATTGAACCAGTAATCAAAAAACTTTTAGCAAACAAAAGCTCTGGACCAGATGGTTTTACAGGGGAGTTTTATCAACCATTCAAAGAAGAACTAAAACCTATTCTCTTCAGACTCTTCCAAAAATTCAAGAGGAAGGAGCACTTCCAAGCTCTTTTTATAAA
>NW_005871070.1:2166342-2231325 GCF_000147115.1 Myotis lucifugus | reverse complement strand
TAATACTTCACTTCTTATGTTAGTTACCTGTACTTGGGTGCAGGTTTCATAATTATTTGAAGCCTGAGTTTTCTTTTGTATGGAAGAGGAGATAATTCCTTTAGGACTGTTTTTGAAAGTTAGGGATTGTGTATGAAAGTCCTACTACAATACCTGAAACAGGAAATGAGTTTATTTAATATGTATTTCATATACCAGAGTTATTCTTTTCAATAGTGTGGTGGTGATAATAGTTTTTACAGATGGAAAAAAAAGATTGTTGACATATTTTACAGGGTCTAAATAAATGATGGTGGTGGTTGTCATTGTATGCCATTCAGTTGTGAAAGTAGGTATATAAAAAAATCCAAAAGTGTTAGGAAACATAAGTAACAATTTGAAATTACTAGTTTTATAAGAAACTTCAAAAATGATGTTTGTTCCCTATTATTAGAAATTTGATTTTTTCAAAGTAGTATAGCATATATTTAGCATATTTATATTTGATAAAATAGAATATAAGTCAATAATACTCATTTAGGGTAAACCTAATTTTGTCTGTATTGAAATCCCAGTTGTGATAAAATCTTCAGTCTGTTGGCATCATACAGTGTGCTTTTTCCTTTTAGCAAGTATGAATTTAAGAATGCATTTTTTATTTTTCATATTGCATAGAGTGGTTAGAAAAGACATTTCTGAGGTCTGATTAAATTTATTATTCATCTCCATAGTACCTAACTTAATAGAATGCTGGTAGCTTCTTATACATGACCATCTAGAATTTTTGAGTGGTTTTAGGATTACTGGCAGCTGGCCAGCAAGGATTGATTTATTTCCAGAGGAAATGCCAAGGCAACTCTTAAAAAAATTATTGAGGATATACTATTTTATTTTAAAAATTATCTTCTTTAAATAAGTTTGTTAAAGTAAGTGGGATTCTGGGTGTTTTATTTTTAAGCTTGTTATGAACGATTCTGTTACTACTCTTGGCCTTGGTAGGAAAGGGGAATGGAAACAAAAAATTTTACATGGGCAACTTTGTTTTTTAAATGCTTATAAAGTTTGTTATGCACTGTATTTTGAAATTCATTTATTTCTGATACAAATAACTCACATTTGTTAATTTATGCCAAAATTATGCATTTTGGCAATTCTTTAGACTTTATTTGTAGACCAGTTTAAGGTTCACAGCAAAATAAAGCAAAAAGTACAGCGCTCCCATCATACACGGCACTCCCTAACCCTACATACACACAACCTCCCCACTATCAGCGTCCCCTACTACAGCGGGACATTTGCTCCATTTGATGAATCTACCCATAAATTCTTAATAATGGAACAGTTTGTGAGATGATAGGAATCTTTGTCTTTTTACTCAATTAGAGTGTTTTAAATTAGATTAGTCTGTACTCTTGGAATTCTTACTCTACCTTAGGTGCTTCATTTTATAAAAATAATAATCACTAAGGAGAATAAGCATGAAAATGGTAAATTTTTTTTGAATAGGACCACTTCTCCCTCATTTTGATATATTTATATGATCTTCTCTTTGTACAACTTGTGACTATTTCTTTTATTTGAGAAATCCAATTCTACTTTTATTATACAAGCTCTTTCAAATTTATTTGTGGCCATGAAAATATGATTTTTTTGAAATAGAAAAACTACTTGAATTTTTTAAAAGTTTATGCTTTGTTTTAGATTCTGATAAACATCTTTATTCATTTCTGGTTATGGCTCTTTCATGCCAGAGCACTTCCTGGAACACATATTTACAATACAAATCTTAATATATTAAATTTTTATTTTTCTAGAAGCTAGAATTTCAGTCTATCAAATTAAGACGATTGTCGTGCTCTCCATAGTGACTATATTTGTCACTTTTAGTATGATTAGTATAAAGTCCTGAGAGTACATTGGCATTTTGTTGATTTTACAGATCTGAATCAATGTACATTGGTGTATAAACCAAATTAATGCCATTTACACAGTTGTCCAGGTTGACTGGCTGTGGAGTAGGACTGATGTGACTACATTTACTGCATTTATTCACTACTTTTGGTTATAAATAATTTTGATAATTGAATAAAGTACTTTTGGGGAGTTACCAAATACTTGTGTGTGTGTGTGTGTGTGTGTGTGTGTGTGCGCGCGCGCGCATGCACAGGCGCATGAGCCAAAACTTGCCATGTAGGACATTTAAAAATTCATTTTGGAGAAGTTTGAGAAGGAATTTTTCTTTGTTTTGTTTTTCATGCTTTTGTTTTTTTTGGGGAATACGAAAAAGCAAAAAGAACAATTCAGTCTACAAAATTTTGAAATTGGTTGCATAGATTATTTCATAGTCTAAATGAAATATTCGAATCTATAGCTTTTGAATAAAATTGATAATAAATTGACAATTTTTTGATAAATGGTAAAGCTGTGCTGACGATGTATGGTAAAAAGTAATTATTTTACAAAATATTATTTTGACTTTCATTTTTATTTTTTAAGTGATTCTAGTCTTCACATATCAAAACTTGTTGGTACTTTAAATTCAGGATGCTAGTGGGTGAAAGGTTAAAAGTAATCAGTTCATATTGATAAAATTATACTTGTAGAGTTAGTGAATATGTTAGCTTTTGCAAATTTAATATTTTTTAAATTAAAAACTAAATTCACCTCCTTAATCATTTCACTGGCTATTCCTGAGATAATTTGGTGTATTCTAAAGCATAATAATATTTATTGATTTTGAGCATTTTTAATATAGAAATATAATAAAAGTTAAGAACAAGATATCCTTATTTTCTTCTTCAATTAATGTCTTTTTTTTTCTACTTTGCCCCCAGTGTTTAAGAATTTCAGACTAATATTGAATCCTACAAATTGGGATAGGTAGGGTTTATTCAGCATTAGTTTGCTTGAACCAACACATGTTTTGGAGGAAATATGATAGGAAATAGAACAAATACATAGTCCTTAAGGATTTAGGCTCTTATATAAATTCTAACATTTGAGTATGGAGTATATAGAGTATTCTCTATCCTTTCCCTATATTAATGTAAAGAATTTGCAGTTTAAATAGATTTATATTTTAAGTAGATTAGATGGTTTTTGAATCTTTATAAAAAAACATGTTGAAAAATTTGGAGTCACTGAAACCTTTTACTTAATTGCTTGCAAGAATTTAAAGTTAAAAAAATAATGATTTTAATTCAAGAGATATGATTGTTTCTTTTCAGAAACATTCATTGCCTATATTTTATAATCAACCAGTATAGAGTTTAAGACCAGAACAGGCTGTATTAGTCCAGGTAAGAAGAGTGAAGACAAAACAAAAATTTCCATTAAAAAGCCGTCCTTGGTCTCCTGAGGACTTAGTAGAGACCAGCATCAGAGACTTCCTCTGCATTTTTAATAGGTCATTTACTCTCTAAGATGTTCTACATTGCCCCTTTATTACCTTTTTCTTTTTTAAAAGTCTCTGCCCCTCTGTGAGGTCATTTGAAATAAACACATTATTTAAAAAAAATCAAATTTATCTCAGGCCTTTTTTTTTTGTCTCAAGTATTTAATGCTTTTTTTAAAAAAAGTGAAACTCTAAGAAGGAGGTGATGATGCTATATCCTGTAACTGACTAATATGACACTAGTATAGTAGGCACAGTTGATTAATGAAATGGGAGCCTATACCTTTTATGCTTCTGTTTTGTTTTGTGTGTTTTTTCCTGGAGAAACAAATGGTAAATTTGAATAAAGCGTATATCATTTGCATAGAAAGTTATGTAATGATGCCATATAGAGTATAATGATTTCCTAAAATCTTGTATTTAAAGTAACTGAATTACAATGAGAGATAAACAGAATATTTACCCATCCCTTATGAGCTGCTGCTGATATGTAAATTTATTCTTCTACTTTGCACAAATATACTTTTGAGCTACTGCTTAAACACTTTGATGTCCTTAGTCAAACAGTTTTAATGATGCCTCCAATATTGTGAAAGTGTGACATTTGATGAATGTCTCATATAGTTTTGATATCTGGGCACATGTCAACAAAAAAAATGAACATTGGTTTGTCATGCAACACCTAGATAATTTATAATTTTACTGTTTATATCCATCTTGACATTTTTTATCTGCCAAAGGCAGGTTTCATTTGGAATCTTAATCTGAGATTTATTTGGTGGATCTGGAAATCATAGCTAGGGTTCCCACAGGAAATGGTCCATCTACCAACAGATTAAATGGCAGTCCTGCAGTTGTTAGGGGAGCTCTGCATTTAACACACATGCATACTCATTCAGACTGCACTGTGGAGAAAAATTAAAGTAGTAACCCAGGTTTAGGAACAATGTAGCTAAAAAGTCCCATATTTGCTGAATGACAAAGGGTTATATAGCAGCATTTCATTTTATTATTCGTGCTTGAATTTCTTGTTTGCTCTGTTGAGTCTGCTGACGAATACTAATAAATGCCTGCAACAATCCAGACGAGAGATGCCTGGCAACAAAGCTATGCGGTGGACCTCCCTGATCTTCTCCAGTTCACAACCTGACCTTTTGAAAAATTGGCTGGGCTAAGCTGCAGAATTTGGGTGTAATGGTTATTGTTAACTCCAGCTTTAGGATTTATTAATTTGTGTGATCAAGACTTACCTATACTTCAAAGTTTCAAAAGACCAAACACAATCATCCAGCCATTAGAACTAACATTGTGTTTCAGTGCTTTCCACTTAGTATCTGACTGGTGATTCTTCTATTTTGTTTTCCAAACCTAAAAATACTCTTAAGTAAAATGAAAGGCACATATAAAGAAAACCTTTTTTTTTCTCTTTATACTGTTATTGAAAAGTTGCCTTCTATAAATGATCTAAGAAATTGTTGAATATATGGACAATCTGTATGTATTCATACTTAAACAAAATATATATAATTATGAAACCTATTTTACTTGAAGTTGTAGAAATTTAAGATTTACCTAGTTCATTTACATTTTAATTGCTTTATACAAATTATTATTATAATAAGAAAAATTGAGCAAGGTTAGGAATATACAGTGAGTAGCCAAATGGTTCATATCACTGGAGGACAAAAAGAATAAAGATAGGATAGTTTTCACAATCATTTCAGACTAAATAATATTTATAATGGTTTAAATAGGGTGATAAAAGTTTTACAAAGCTTTAATTTATTTAATATGTTCATAAGTTAATTATGTAGCCTAAGCTTTAGATTATACTATTATACTCTGTCCATAGCCTTCTATAAGAAACAATGTTAAAATTTAAAAGCTGAAACCTTATGATAAAACTTAGTTGTTACACAGAATTCTTACCCCTTTACCCTGTAGAATGAATATTGATGTATTCATGACTATTTGAGACTTATTGAAACAAACAAGAACTTTAAAAAATTTGGTGCAGTTTCACCATTTTAAGTAGCTTTCGTATAATAAAATAAGTAACAAAATTTCAGTAATTTCCATGACTAAGCAGCAGAGAAGTTGTAACATGATATACGAAGTCATTGAATTGTCATAAAGATGAAATAACTCATCACCACTTCATTTTGACATGTTTATCTAGATATACAACTATGTATAGGAATGTAAAGGATGTAGTTTATTTTGAATGTCTAACCCTCATATCCAAGTGGTTAAATTATGTCATATTGACAGATTTCATGATTTTCCAGCTTTATAAACCTTTATAAAATCTTCAGTATCTTACAGCTACATCCAGCCTCTCCAACATGGTTTTTACTTCCTCCTCTCTCTCTTTACACACACACACACACACACACACACACACACACCACACCCCTTATTAGAACTACGTAAGACTCTGTATTTCTGCTCTCCAACATGGTAGCCAATGGCTACATGTAGCTTTCAGTACTTGAAATGTGGGCAGTGAGTATGCAGACGTACAATGAAAGTTATAGTTCTTCTTCTTCTTCTTCTTCTTCTTATGGCTGGTCAAGCCAAAAACAAAACAAAACATACTAAAAAACACACACAAAAAAACCCTGAGAGAATATACAGAATATGCAGTATCTAAGTAGCAAGTTTGCATTTTTTAAGCCAAGGATCCAAAAGTTACCAAATTTCCTGTGACTCCCAAGTTAGAATCTGTGAGTGATAATCACTTGTGATCTACTAACTACAATTGTTATTATTTCTAATATAATGTGCCAATGTAGTGAGTGCTCAAATTATGTTACAGAACATGCCATTTGCATTTCCTATTTTCTGCAATGGATTGAATTTACAGAATTATACTATTAATTTTATTTGTATGGGATTGAATTTTCTTTCAGGATCTTTTGTCAAGATTTCTAAAATTTGAAGTTCTATTATTTCTGTAATTTGTTTTATAATCTGGTACAAACTTTATTAAACCATTAGTTATTAATTACAAGTTTACCACATTATTTCTGTCATGTTTCTCTCATTGAATAAGTTAGCATTTTATTTTCCAGATCCATGTCCTCTTATTTTTTAATAAGAATTTTTCTTATATGTTACTTATTTTTATTATATTTTAATAAGTAAATATTTTGCTTTGAGCAAAACAGATTTTCACAGATAATAATAGCTAATATTTATTGAGTATGAATTTTGTGCTGACACTTTTTTAAGAGATTAAATAATTTAATTCTCATAACCTTTTGAAGTGGTTGCTATTATTATGTACTTTTTATTGATAGAGAAGTTGGTGAGAGGTTAAGTAATTTGCTAAAAGTTATACAGCTGTGTGGTAGAGCCAGCATTACAACGCTGAAGCCCATCTTAAGAGCCCATGCACTGATTCTGGTTGGCAGATCCAAATACACCAGTGTTCTAGTTGGAAAGTCTGAACTTTTCTCTTGTACACACTTCTACTCCTGTGACACGGCAGAAGTTTCTGATGTCTTTTTCTTTTATGTTTGGGGGGGAAACCATAAATGCAAATATGTGAAAAAACCTCCCACCCCCAAAAAGGAAACATAGTCAGAAATAATTTAGTAGAGGAAATAAGCAGTATCTGTATACACATAAAACTCTAGGAATTGGTAGAAGTTATTTGGAGCTACTAACTGATACTGTTGTTCTGATTTCGCTGAAACTAATACTCATTTAGAAAAATCTTTAACCATTGAGAAAAAGATAACATCTTTTGTTTAAAATGTGTGGTTACTGTAGTAATCCTATTACCACATCAAATTTATAACTAAATAGTAAAAAATATTTTATATCATTTTGATCTTACATAATGTGGTGATAGACAATATATAAAAGAAACAATAAACATGAGGTTTTTATTCTTTTAATACTTATGAAATCAGATGCTACAGTATAAGTAATAACCTTTCAGAGATTAAAAAAAAGAGTTAAGGAAGTGGTGACCAGTTGTGTTAGCAAGTGTCAGAAAGCATATTAACAAATTGCATCTGTTATAGTTCATTTTAGACAGAAATTTCCCTGATAGCACCAACATCTGAAGGAGCAGGATATCTATGTATTTGAATGTACTTGCCCATAGTACTTCTCTTCCCCTTTCTTTTTTTGCTAGTGAGTTCTCAGGTAGCTGCGATGTTTCTGTGCTGAGAAACCCCAGTAGATCCCTAGAGACTATTCTAACTCAACCACTCTGAAGAAACAGCTCAGTAAACAGCATTGACCCCCCAGGGGACCACCAAATCCATTTACACAGATACCCCTTGTCACAAACTATTTACAAAGCCAGACAGAACAGAATTTCCCAGCCTCTAAGAATCCCTGTTTGATTCTAGCTACCTCCTCACTTCTGTATAGTAGTTGTGAAATAAGTTACTTTTGGCCATGAGTCATGATTTCTTGTGTAGCATCAATTCAACTGACTATATTAAACATTGACTAATGTATAATTGTCTGGAGAATTGAACTCAAAGGAGGTTCTAAAGATTTCGTTCCTAAAATAGGAAATAGTATAATGCTGTTAATTTTCTGGACTAAGGAATTGAGAATTTAATAACAAGGTTACCATTGAGATAGTTGGTAATACTAGTACCTCTAGAAGTAAAGAGAGGATTTGTTAGATCATGAAAATGATCCATTGGAAACAGCATGAAAGTCACTAAAGAGATACAGGGTTTTTAAAGCAGCCCATCTAGGCACATGTATTAAGTATTAAGATTCCAAAAAATATCTTCACTAAATCCGCCCATTTTGACCAAGTGGATAAATTATCTCTAGCAAGAGCTATAGGTGCATGTGAGGAATATCTAGTAGTAGTCTTCCATAACATCATTTTCAAGTGGTCACAGCATAAGTTTATATGGCAGTGGCAGCATTAGATAGTAATAGCAAAAATTGGGGACTGTATTTGAAGTAATCAAATTCTTACATCCAAGTAACACAGTGTGCCCATAGAAGAGCAAATGAATAAAGGGACTGATCATCGTCATGAAAAAATTTCCTGTTGTTTAACCCTGAGGAAAGAAAGATCTCAGAGGCTTATGAATTATGAAGAAGAGATTGGTAATTTATTCTCTAAGTCCATTTGGAGAAATAAATTTGAAGAGTAATAGTCTTAATGGTGAAATAATTAACAATGACATTGATTAAACAGTGAAGCAAATTACTAAAGGAGGTTATAGAGTTTCCATTTTAAAACGTGCGGGAGAGAAGAATCAATAGTCTTAGCTTTAAGCTTTTGTCTGCCTGCATATGAGAGTTTTAATCAAAAGTGAAAATGTTCATTTAAACATTTATCTAATTGACTGGTTTGTAAAACAGAGCCATAACTTCACTTTTTGTTGTATTTTATTGATTTACTAGAGGCCTGTTGCACGAGAAGATTCGTGCATTAGGCCTTCCCTTCCCCTGGCTGCCGGCACTGGTTTTCCTCCAGCACCCGGGACCCAGGCCTTCACTCCGGCTGGACCGCCTTCACTCCGGCTGGACCGCCTTCAGTCTTCTCCAGCCGGAGCCGCCTTCAGGCCTTCGCTGCTCCGGCCGGAGCCACCTTCAGTCTTCGATCCGCTGCTTCGCGCCTATGTATGCAAATTAACCGCCATCTTTGTTGGCGGTTAATTTGCATATCTTGTTGATTAGCCAATGGGAGGCATAGCGAAGGTATGGTCAATTACCATGTTTGTCTATTATTAGATAGGATATTTCCATATGTAATGCTTTTTCAGGTGATAGGCGATACCAACAGCTCAACTAAAACTTCTTAAAAATATATTTTTATTAATTTCAGATGGAAGGGAGAGGGAAAGAGAGATAGAAACATCAATGATGAGAGAGGATCATTGATCAGTTGCCTCCTGCACGCCCCACACTGGAGATGGAGCCTGCAACCAGGACATGTGTCCTGACTGGGAATTGAACCCTTACCACCTGGTTCATAGGTCAGCACTCAACCACTGAGCCACGCCTGCTGGGCTCAACTAAAACTTCAATAGCTTCATCCCATTATCACTTCATAAAGACCTTTATCCTGGGTTGGAGAGTTCAGGAAAAAATAATTGAAGACTGAATTAGAGTCTCTATGCTATTTTTTTCTCTTGGTTGGAAAAGGTACTAACTCAGAAATTGAATTTCAGTTGGGCTTGGAGTAAGGCGATGAAAATTTGGCAAGATGCAACAGGATAGTGTCTTAAAATCTGACTTGAGCCCTAAACTGGTTTGGCTCAGTGGATAGAGCATCGGTCTGCAGACTGACAGGTCCCAGGTTCGATTCCGGTTAAGGCAGCGGTTCTCAACATGTGGGTCGCGACCCCTTTGGGGGTCGAACGACCCTTTCACAGGGGTCGCCTAAGACCATTGGAAAACACATACATAATTACATATTGTTTTTGTGATTAATCACTATGCTTTAATTGTGTTCAATTTGTAACAATGAAATTGGGGGTCACCATAACATGAGGAACTGTATGAAAGGGTTGCGGCATTAGGAAGGTTGAGAACCACTGGGTTAAGAGCATGTACCTTAGTTGCGGGCACATCCCCAGTAAGGGCTGTACAGGAGGCAGCTGATCGATGTTTCTCTCTCATCGATGTTTCTAACTCTCTATCCCTCTTCCTTCCTCTCTGTAAAAAATCAATAAAATATATTATAAAAAAAAATCTGACTTGAAAAGTCAAAGTGCAACTTACTCTCAAATGTTTCAGAAAAATTATATATGTGTAGGTAGGCAGATAGATACAGAGAACGGATAATAAAACAAGTATAGGAAAATGTTAACATTTGGGGAATATGGATGTAGTGTATATAGAAATTCTTTTTACTGTTTTTGCAACTTTTTATAAGGCTGAAATTATTTCAAAAGGAAAAAGGAAATGACTGTTATCCACAATCATTTCTTATTACCTTTCTCATGTCTGTCCTAGTGTGTTTACGCAGTCCATGAAGTATTTTGCATTTGACTCTGATTTCTCTTCTCAGTTTCTTGCCATTTTCCTGGATGACTTTAGTGTGTTCAGAGTTAAGCTTTTATTACCCTGAGTCCTTGATTTCCTCCTCTCCAGGTACCTTCACTATCAGTCTATTTCATCAACCCATTCCCAGTTAAATCACATCTTGGACTTTGTTTTTACATGTTGCTCATTTTAGAAATTTTCACTTTCTGACGACACCATCTTGTCATGTCCATGTAAGAAATGACTGTGCTTTTCCTAAAGTTATTCCTTTTGTTCTGGGCCTCTTCTTCCTGTTCTCTTCTTATTCTTATAGTCTGTTACTTTTTCTTTATTTCTCCAAGCTCCAATCCTTTGGCAGTTCATTAGTTTGCATATTCCTACTTGTTTTTTGTTGGTGTTTTTTTTTTTTTTTTTTGGTAACAAATGCCTTTGTGAAGTTTTCCCAGAGTTCACAGTTGAGCATCAGTATGTTTAGCCATTGTATTTGGTCTCTAAATCCCTAGCGGAATCCTTCCTTATCACATTATATTCAAATTATTAGATCAGTTTGCTTTCTTCAATGTATTATAGAGTCCTTGATGGGGGAGGGGTGTGTATGTGTGTCTGTTTCTTACCTGTGTTTTTTTAAAATATATTTTTATTGATTTCAGAGAGGAAGGGAGAGGAAGAGAGAGATAGAAGATCAATGAAGGGAGGGAATCATTGATTGGCTGCCTCCTGCACGTTGGACCAAGCCTGCAACCCAGGCATGTGCCCTTAACCAGAATCGAACCTGGGACTCTTCGGTCCGTGAGCTGATGCTCTATCCACTGAGCCAAATCGGCTAGGGCTTTTTTTTTCCTACTACTTATCACAGGACATATCACACTATAGGTTTTCCATGAATTATTAAATTAATAAATTAATTAGAGAAGTCAAACTTTCTATACAAATGATTGAATTCTGATACAGAATAATGCAATATGGCAGAGTAAGAAAGCATAGAGAGCATTCAAAGAATTTAAGCAATATTTGCTAAAATAGTAAAAAGAAAAAAAAAGAATAAAAGGCAGACAGAAAGGGAAATTTTATAAATCAGCCTTGTTTTCTCTAAAGTAAAATCAAAGTCTCCATAGGAGAGTATGGATAGTCTGATTTGCAGAGCAGGCTCCAAATGTCTGAGGAACAGTTATAGTTAGGAATCTAAAATGCTGAGCAAGAGTAGAAACATCCAGAATTAATCAGAGCCAAATCACACAGTACAGGGTTCTTAAAAAATATTAAACACTTAGAATTGAAATCCGGAAGTGGGTTAGGACTTGTTGAGTTCCTTTTAATAATAGTAAAAAGGGTTCTAATTACTCTTATGCAGGAGGGACCAGCAAGGAGTCCTTTTATTGGGAAGCTCCCACCTCTCCTCTGAATTTGGAGGTGATAGCGGTCACAGGTGTAAAGGCAGTGAGTTACCAAGATATCAACAAATCACAAATCTGACATTAGGTAAGCTGAAGTAAAGTTATCATTGTAGTAAGCAAATAGCAAGTATAGATATCAGGGATGGGGTAAACTAAACAGTAGAAGGTTAGGAATGAAAAACTGAAAGGAGAAAGATGCTAAACTAGACACAAAAATACAGAGACAAAAATATGGGACAATTGGTAGATAATCCAAAGTTTGGTATCAAAAACAGGTCAGAGAGTTAAGACTTAAGATTCTGAAGCAGTTGGTGTGGTGTTGGCATAAGCAACTGGGGGTGATTTATAGCTGGCACATCCTTTTACTTTTTGATGAATCTTTGTACCTCATACACTGGAGCATAGTATAAGCCCTAATAGTTATTTTTTGATGTGTCCCTGGGGACACTTTTTGTTATTTGATATTGCTTTCACTATCTACTTGTAATTTTCTTTCATTTGAATTACTTACAAGTTCTCTGTGAGTGTTGAAAAGCATGGTTTGTTAATAATATAGTGGTATTCCTGAGAGCCCATTTATAAAATTCTCATTCAGATTTTGGGGGTTACATGTGACCAATACCAGGCTTTTCTAGAAAAACAGCATGATGAACATCTAAGCCAACCAAGTATGCATTTTGAAATGTCAAGAAGCAACAAATTATCTCCCAAAACCTACAATTGTTATATTTTAAACCAAAATAGAATATAATGTTGAAATTTTATAGATACCTTACAGTAGGTAATTATGATAGCATATTTTCCCAATTCATTCCCTCAAATAAAGTGAAGTCAAGAGTAATTTACTACAGTGGTTTCTAATCTAGCTTCAGCCACCAATAAGACAGTGTCCACGACGTGGAGTTTCTAACTGGCTCCAATTTCAGCACATATACAAGCAAAAAATTTCCTCTTAAAGAAAGAATACTTTGTGAGAAGTACCTTATCTATAAATGCCCCATTTTGCTTTTATTCTAAAACTACTCTCTCTGCCTCAAAAGAATTTTAAATTTGGCTGGTTGCAGATGGCATCACCAAGAAGCAGATGATACTTACCTGCTTTTTACAGTTTTGCTTTTTAATATTTTTGGTGGATATAATAAAGTTCTACTTACAATCAGTGTTTGTGCCTATTAATCTAATTTACTGGTGAAAGAGTTTGTTTTGTGCCCTTGTGTTTAGGTCATTTTCTTCCCCCAAAATAATACATTTCTTTTGAAATAGCTATCATTTACTAGTTACAGCTTAAAATAATTTTTATGAGATAGCAAGGCCTTATGAAACAGATCCCCTAATGTATAACACATATCTGATAAAATGGGAGTTAAAATAATCCTAATATTCATTTTATAATATTATGATAATGGTTACAAAAATAATAGCTAACACTTACAGATGTGCCAGATACTAGGCCAAGTTTTTTGCATGTATTAACTCGGTTAATCCTCACAGCAACTGAGATAACTTATTACGTTCCCATTTTAAAAAGAAGACTGAGGTGTGGGTGTGTTTTCTTGCCCGAAATTATGTACTTGGCAAAGCTGGAATTCTGATCCAGACAGTCTGAGTTCCATGCACAATATCAGTTTACTATAATCACTAACTTATTGCAACCTAGTTTTTAAAGTTTAGGAAGAAAAAGTAATCTGAAAATAATTCCTCTAAATCAATGATTTTCAAGTTTGATTGCATGCTGGAGTCATCCAGTCACTCCCAGATATTTTTATTTCATTAATATAAGATGGGTCTGGGCTATTGGATTTCTAGAAACACCTCAGGCTATTCCAACCCGAATCCAATGTTTAAACCACTGTCCTAAATGCTCTCTCACTGTGGGAATGGAAATATTCATGGCAGAATCACGCTGTTCATGCTTATGTGATCACAATAGGAGTAAGACTAATAAGTACATGTTTAAAGCTCTGAGAGCATTTATTTCCACAAAAATATTCATTTGAATGATTTAATATGTAGCTATGGTGTTTCTTACATTATGTGTGTTTTTATTTTAAACAGCCCAAAGTTTTATTGAACATGAGACTACAGGAAGAAATAAAAGCACACAGCCAGACAAACAGCTGACTGAGAATTCTAAGGGAAGCAAGCATCAGAAATGCAATGAATTAGTTAATGAAGCCACATGTGAGGACACACAACTGTCAGAGCAGAAGTCAAGGAATTTTCCTCATCCAGGTGGTGAGGCATCTCACTGCACTTCTGAAAAATCCAAGTGAGTGCCAGCAGCCTTAGATCCAGAGTGTAAGAATTGCAAGAACTCTTTTTGTCTTCCTCCCTCACTTCATTCTTCCTTCCTTCTTTATGGTGTGAGCTAAGTTTGATATATCATTAGTATATTAAAATTTGGGGAATCTACCAGAGTTTTCTACTGTTTTCCATTACATCAATATGATGTATCTAGATCAGCGATTTTCAACCTTTTTCTTCTCATGGCACACACAAATGAATTACTGAAATTCTGTGACTCACACAAAAAAAAGTATTTTTGCCAACATGACAAAAAAGGTATAATTGTGATTCATTCATATTGGACAACTATTGTTGTATTGGTTGTCATTTTTTTTTAATTTGACATATTTTAAAAATTCTTGTGGTACACTGATTGAAAATCGCTGGTCTAGATTGCCAAGTGAAAAAGCACAAGATGAGTTTGAATAAAGGCCATGAGGTCTTATTCTTTTTAGCTAAATATTATTTTCTGTGATCTTTTATTATGGATCTGGAAATAACTGTTGAGTTGACATTAATGGTATTTTTTAAATCAGAGCCCAAACCTAGTACCTCCAGAACAAAATAAGCCCAGAGATATGGTATTGGTTAGCATTAATTTTTATTTAAATGAATTTTAATGCTTTTAGAAAGGCCTTGTATACTTTTATTTATCTTTATTATTTTATAGTCTGCAGCTTTTACTTATTTACCTTCCCTATCTATCCCATGAAGGGATTTGAATTTGTGACATCTGTCACTTTTATCTATGGGATTAAGGTACTTTCATAATTAGTCATGTATTATGAAAATACTACTATATTAGAAAATCTCAATGACTGATGTAATTATATTTTCAGTTCAGACAAAATTTTATTTTATAGAATATCTATAATAATAAAAGCGTAATATGCTAATTAGACCAGATAGCGGAACGACCTTCTGGATGTCCTTCCAGACGACCTTCTGGATGAAGCTGGGGCTTCGAGGGCTGAGGCAAGCTGCCACGGCTGCGAGGGCCGAGCCCCTTGCACGAATTTTGTGCATTGGGCCTCTAGTGTCTTCATAATTTTACACAGGAAACAGCTATTTTTGTTTGCTTTAAAATTATTCAGTAGATATACTAATATGTTCCTGCCACTTAGCAATGAGTTATATTCTTACTGAAGTACAGATTAGAGCATATTTTGGGGGGAGAAGGAGTAGGGATGAGTGAAGAGGTGACAAACATTTTATAACCACATGAGAAAAATAAATAGTAGAGGTTGGGCCAAAGCCAGAACGTGAGATATCTAGGACAGTTGCAACAGAAGATGCACGTGGTAAGTAGAGCTGCACTGGCTGTCCCAGGCCTCACTGCTTACTTTCTTCCGAGAGACTCTAAGATGTACCTGTGCTTACAAATATAATGCCATTGAAACTGCCCATTGCTTTTCCCCTCCCTTGCGTTATACTACTCGCTAATAAATTGACATCTTCTCAAATAGCCTGCAAAATGTCAAAAAAAGATGTTTTGCGTACTGTTAAATATTACAGGAAAAAGTTTTCATGTTTAATATGTTTTAAATTTAATAATGAAAGTATTACACTGTCAACCAAATTGAAAGAAAATTATGATTACTGTTCTCACTTTCAGGAAAGTGAAAAAAGTATCTAGTCCTGACTAAAAGTACAAATTAAATTAATACTCACAGCCCCTAAAACCTGAATTCTTTAAGTACACAAAACCATGAGTCTCCATAGATGTTACTAAATGCTTTCCACAGAGTTACCTCTCTCTGTTGATAGAGTAACACCTCTATGAAATTGATATATTTATTCTTTTCATCCATAGGGTTTTCTTAGTGCATAACAAGAGAAATTTAAAATTAAGTAACTTTATCTATTTCTTGTTAAAATTAAATTTGTCACTCCCCATTTGAAGGGTAAAATTTATAGGTCCTGTATAGTAGAAATTATATGTTTATGTTGTTTAATAAATAGTTTTCTTTATTACAGCAGTATGGAACATACAAATAATGATTTGCACTATGAATGTATGATTCCTTGTCAAGTTACTTCAGACTTAAATAAAGACAAGACTATTGCATTTCTTCAAACAGAATTGGACATTCTCAGAGCAAGCCATAAAAAGGTACCATATAGAAAAACCTGATAATTGTACTGTGTTTTAGCTGTTGACTTTCTAAACTTATTTTGCTATCCATCACAGTTCAGTTTTACTGTGTATTTTTATCCTTTAACAGTAGCTTTAGGTTGTTGCCATATCATGCCATCAGGGTATGATTGAGTTGAGAGATTGTCTATAAACAGCAATTTCTTTGGTTGCCTGCCTTTGCTGGCCTGTGATATCACTTCCTTTTTCATAAATCTATGGTACTTCAAGTAGATACATGAAAAAAAAGGTCAACTCAGGTTTCACTGCTGTAAAACTTTATTTCAGTATTTTGGAGAATGAGAAATGTAATGCACTACTTTTCTTTTTTTATTAATATCTTTGCCCTATATTTCACCTCAATAATATATGTAATTAAACTTTAAAGTACCAGGGTTTGTCAATATCTTAATTTACCTTATCATACACTGCTGTATTTTGTCCAATCCAATTTGTTATGTCATGTTTTACCTTTTCTGACTCTGTTTCTAGTTACATTCCTTTGAACATTAAATAATGTTATTAAATAACTAGAGGCCTGGTGCATGAAATTTGTGCACTCGGGGTGGGGGCGGGTGGAGGGATGTCCGTCAGCTTGGTCTGCACCCTCTCACAGTCCAGGAGCCATCATTCAGATATCCTTAGTGCTGCCGCAGAGGTGGGAGAGGCTCCCACCACCACCACTGCGCTCGCCAGCTGTGATCCTAGCTTCTGGCTGAGCAGTGCTCCCACTGTGGGAGCGAACTGACCACCCAAGGGCAGCTCCTATGTTAAGCATCTGCCCCCTGGTGGTCAATGCACGTCATAGCGACTGGTTGTTCTGCTGTTTGGTTGATTTGCATATTAGCCTTTTATTATATAGGATGTTCACTTTTGTATGCCTCTGTTTTCTTTAACCTCTTCATACTTGTCTGATTTTAATATTTCCATATTCTAGTTGTTGACCTAATCAAACTAAAGCATATTAGGAATGTTGCTCATATGTGATGGAAAACAGCACAAATGACAAAATCTGAGGGAGGAATTGAAAAAAAAAACATTTGAGGAATACCATATGAGAACTGAAGATATTTTCTGTACTTTCATTTAGCAGTTATTTATTACATGCCAATATGAATCAGGTGCCAGTGCCAATTTAAATGGATAATGATGGGCTAGCATTCTCCAAGGGAGATCAGTTTCAGATACTAAGATTATTATCTAATTAATTTTGTTGCAAAATATTAAAAATATTTAGAGAAGCTGAAAAGCTGTGCTGTCCATTATTTATCTAGGATAGTCCCTCCCAAGTCTTTGCCTTTAAGACAATAGAATTGATCAGATTGTTTTTTGCCGTATATATTTTTAATAATTATATTGTTCCCTCTTTAATTTTATTTGCCTACACATAAACACACACAAATAAAATGTATATCATAATGTTTTTATAGTTTTTATGTCATTATAGGTAATTACTTATAAAATATCTTCAAACCTGAAATATTGTGTGTGTTTTTTAATCCCTAAAGTTATGTATTTAGGCAATTAAATGTAATATATTTATATTAGAAAAAAAACAATATAACTTTGGGCTTAATTATATTTGTGGGAGAAATTTGTCAGATAAGAATCTGTGTTTTTTTTTCCAATATATTTAAGCTTCAAGAAAAACTGTCTAAAGAAGATAAAGAACAGAGAGAACTAAAGCTTAAGTTGGAACTCTATGAGAAAGCAACAGAAGCTCAAATTGCCGAGAAGACAGCAGGTATGGTAGATGAATTGTAACATATAGCCTTAAGAAATATGCACAAGGTTATTGTATTATGTGGCTTGGTGAATACTAGCATACTAGCTATTTGCCGAAGGAGGGAAGCTCTGTCCTTTTTTTTTTTTTTTGGCTGCTTAGAAAATAGGTGGCTTTAACATCCTGGCTCTGGTATTAGTGAGAGCTTTACCTGTATTCATACTGATTTGGGCATTAAATGCATTGTTAACACCATGTCAATCCAATCACAAAAAGGTTGTTTGTTTTGTTGGAAGGGCCTGAACAAACAAGGGGAAATAATGATTACCAGTGCCTCTACCTTTCAACCAGCAGTTCAGATACCACTTATTGTTTTAGCTCTTTGACAGGAAATACTTCTCCTTTGTATGAAGATAGTCATATATTCATTGCCAGTGGAAACCTACATTTCATTTAAAAATCTATTTTGTGCAATTAATAAATTTTTATCTGATAATGTGGATGATGGAGGAGGTAATGTTTTCTCTGAGATTAAAGTGAAAGATTGCCAAAGTTTAAGATTATAAATGACTCCCTTAAATATATTTTGTAATCCATCTTTATTTACAGGTCTTTGTGAGGAGAACATTTTTAAATATGCCTGTAGTATATTACAGATATGATCAGATGATTGTCAATAGTTATGATCTCTCATCTATATACACATATATGCCACTGTGACTCTACCTCATACTGTTCTAGTGTATTAAGGAAAGAGAAATTTCATAGAATAATAGCAATTAACATGCAGAGGCATTTTAGAGATTATTTTAACATTTTTATATCAATTTAGAATGATTTTAAGGAATAATTATATTTTGTGACTTGTTTGAAGTTATTATATTTTATAAGCCACTTACCTGTAACCTTAGTTGCATATATAAAAAAATTATGATCAGAGACATTAGCAGATACAGTCTGTCTTCAAAATATTACTGTACAAAGTAGAATTAAATAGCACTATGAAAATATAGACAAAATGACTATAAATAAATACTCCAGCTAAATACCAGATGATTGTTTTTCTGTTAAACTACCATGATTTTTTAGGGTGGGAAAATGGGGGAGTAATATATTTTAAGGAAAATTAACAGTATATTAAAAACAAATGACTCATATATAAATCCAGAACAATTTGGAAGTTTCTTGGCTGTTTACTAGGAAGATATTACAAGAAGGACATTTGTTTTAAGGTGCTTGCAACATAATTTAACTTTGTATGTGTCTTAGAGAATATATTTAATAAGATTTAGGCAATTGTGACCGAAAATTATGAATTAATATGTCTGCATCGCTCTTGGAGGGGAAGAGTCAGAAAGCAAAATTACTTACTCTTTAAACTTTTGTATAATGTAGCTAATTATATACTTCAAATATTTATTGGTATATATTTGAGGTTTCCCTTTGGCTAAACTATGAATCATATATGCATTAAATGGAAAGAATTTGATTGCCTTATGATTCTTATTAATCAAATATTTATCATTAATGATATTTTTTAAGTAAATGTTAAACTTTAGAAACATGTTTAGTATGTTTTTATAGCCTCCTAAATTGATGAAAATAATAATGCTATATAGTTTCTCTGGACAAAGCAATCTAGTTTTAAAAAAAGATGACCAATCACTTAGTTTTTAAAGTATACATTTTTAGAATGTATCTTTACTTTTTAATGTTTCAGTTCTATTTTATTGAAAAAAGAGTAAAGATACTTTACTTGTGACATTAGAGAGAATTATTATTATAATATGTGGAAATAAAAAATCTGAATTGCTTAAGAAATTCTTTGGTTTGAAGCTACTAGAAATTTATTAACTGACCCTTGGTAGACTCATGAACTTTTTCATAATTTCTCATACATACTGTTGTAAATAGCTTATCTTCTACCTATGAGAGGTCAGAAGGCAAAACACCATAACAAAAACAACTATGTCAGTACCTGAATAGAAAGGGGAGCATTATAGGACTATAGTTACATGTTTTATTTAGTGTCATATGAAAGAATAAATAATTAGTGGATGTTTGTTTCTATCACTGCTCATTTTTATATTTGAAATAAAAAGTGTGTTTGGTAAAGTATATTACAAATATGCACATACATTTAAGTAAGCAAAATGTAAATATTTTAAAAGTCAAGATATTTCACATTAAAAAAATAAATGCAGAAACATCCTGAACTGCACATTGGAAATTGCAACTGGGATACAAGTATAAATATATGTCAATAGGTATTTCAAATAAAATGTTAATAAAATGCAGGTACTCAAGGAAATAGGAGTTGTTTCATTTCAGTATATAAAGTATAAAGATATATATATAAAGATATTCACATATGAGTGTTATGACAGCAAGAGAACTAAAATCAATCGAATAATAAGGGAATGGTTAAATGAAGGGGCATTTATGTGAGACATGCAGTAATTAAAATAATTTCTGAGGAATGTTTGATGAGATGATAAAATGTTTATGACAATATTAAGAAAAAGAAGTAGGGGAAGACTGTATTTATCATATAATCAAAAAATATATATGAACAGGGCGTCCCAAAAAATTGCTAGCTCAATTTTGAAAATGGAATGTATTTTAATAAATACTGCCTTTATAATTATTCAAAGTGTGTGTGTACATTTTTGGGGACACCCTGTATATATGTGTATATTTTATAAAACAAGAGGCAGCCCTGGCCAGTGTGCCTTAGTTGGTTGGGCATCATTCCACACATGGAAAGGTTGCCAGTTCAATTCCCAGCTTCAGGGCACATGCCTTGGTTGCAGGCTTGATCCCCGGTAGGGGGCATGCAAGAGGCAGCAGATCTAGTATCACTCTTACTTTATGTTTCTCTCTCTCTCTCTCTCTCTCTCTCTCTCTCTCTCTCTCTCTCATAAAAAAAATAAATAAAAAAAGAAAATCAATAAAAAAGGCAAATTTTGGTAGTATTAATGGATGTATTAATGTTTCAATCAACAGCAGGTTTTCTCCAGTGAGCATGGATTAGATTTTGTATTAGAAAAAGAAAATGTTACTTTTAAAAGATGTGATTTTTTAAAAAAGTTACTTGCTTTCTAATCTTAAAATAATTCCTGTGGATAAGTTTAATACATAAAGAACACATAAAGCAAACTTTCATGAAATTCATATGATGCCTGTGATCAAATTTTGCCATCCTACCTATGCCATTTTTCTTCCGTTTCAGATTTGCCCCTTATTTATCTTTGTGTCTTTATGTGTAACTTATGTACATATTAATCATCTTGTCTTCCCAGCTGATTGTATAATTTCTAAGAATAAGAATCTGGTATAGTCAGAACCACATAAAACAAAAAGTGCCCAGTTCTGTGTGAGGCAGAATGAAGTAATGGAAAGACCAAAAGCCTTGGAATCAGATTGACCCAAGTTTTGATCACAGCTTTGACTTAATAAGGGTTGACTTTGGACAAATTATTATATTCTGTCTGGAATTTACTCTGTCCCATGTAAAATGTGAATACTAATTAATTTCCCAGATTATTTTAAGGATTAGAGAGAATATATAAAAATACCTAGTATATACTCAGTAAGTTATAGCTAATATTAATATTTGATTATTTTTATCTTTATGAAATTCTTAAACTTTTGATAATGTAAAAACTTTTGAAAATATTTTTTCTGTTTAGCTTTTAATTAAAATTAATGGTTCACTGTTTATTAATGCAAAAGTGAAAGAATAAAATTGGAAACAAAGGATTAGATGATGAGAATTATTACTGTTGAGATATATGTATTTATTAGCACTAGTGCATATTACTTACATGTGAATCTGAAATAAAATAAATGGGATACAGAGAATTTGGGATTTAGTCCAAGGTGTACCTACGATGAAGGTTCATGCACACTGTTGTAATAGCAGGAAGCCCATTTCCTTTGTTTCCCTGATGGTTTTTACATGATGTGAATTCTATCATTGGAATGTGATCTCCTGAGAATTTGAAAATCTCAAATGGTTGCCCTAGCCTGTTTGGCTCAGTGGATAGAGCATCAGTCTGCAGACTGAAGGGTCCCTGGTTCGATTCTGGCCAAGGGCACATGCCCAGGTTGTAGGCTCGATACCCAGTAGGGGGCATGCAGGAGCAGCCTATCGATGATTCTCTCTCATCATTGACGTTTCTATCTCTCTCTCCCCCTCCCCTCCTCTCTGAAATCAGTAAATATATTTTTAAAAATCTCCAATGGTTGACCTTTTTACCTTCCCCTTCTTTATTGACATCAGCATCATCACTGACTGTTTTTATTGGCCTCTGTATAGGGACTGTGATAACTTCTTAAAAATCAAACAAATGTTTATTGAGGGGTCGTTATGTACTAGGCAATGTGTTAGACAGTGAATGTACATCAGCAAATGGACAGATGTGTAATTTCAAACATTCTTTTGTGTGCAGTCGCTTCTTACTCATAGTACAGCATTGCAGTGGGTGCGGTTCAATGCTCACACTTCCGATTCAGACCTTTGTTTTACTATTTTTTTCTCGTGCAAGTTACAGCCTCCCTAAACTTTGGCTAAACCCTATTTATAGGTTGCTGTGACGTTTAAGTGAGATAATGTTCATGAATGCTTAACCCATTGAAGGCACTCAATAAATGGAAATTATGATGATAAGATGATATCACTATCTTGTTTTCTCAAGACTTCTTGATCTAAGAGGTGCATATTCAAAGTGTAGCGAATATAAGTAACTGTCCCACAGCTATTTATGTACGTTTTGTTTCAGAAAATATTGATATGTATTTCTTTTTTAAAATAATTTTAAAATATTTTTATTTTATTTATTCTCTGCAGTTTTTAGTTTTCCTTGATTTTCAGATTTAATTTTATTTGGAAAGTTTGAAAATATGAAAATCATGTTTTTAATCTCTACATAAAAAGAAAATAAGAGAAAAATATATAATAAGTCGGTCTTTTTTACTTAACAAAAGCTCGTTCCCTGTATGTTAGCATTGGGAAAAAAAATGTATCTCATTGTAGCTGTTTAGGACTTTTTACTGTGTTTTAACCCATTAAATTATATATGTGGATAATATTATTTGAAATTTGTTAGTATATATGACCTTCAAATACTAGAGGATATTTTGGAGAAGCAGAGCAGAAACATGAACTCTTTGTCTTTTAGGTAAGCATGTCTTCTCATTTAAATAAAATGATTAAGCCACAAACACTTCAAAATTTGCTTTACGTAAATTGAATTTGATAGTGAGAGAGTATTGTGTAGCTTGATTTGCATCCACTCATTTACTTTTAGGACAGTGATATGGCCATAACTTTTAAAAATTGTTCAATTAAACCTTTCATTTTTTCTAAACAGTCTCAGTGGGCATTGTCTAGTGTTTAATGTCTCTTAATTTTTATTCCTCTATTACATTAACAGTATACAGATGCTGTTTAAATTTTACACAAAAGAGTATTTCTTTAAATAGTTTCGATAAATTATTTTTGTGATATTTAAAATATTTATGTTTCTTTAAAAGCCTTATTTTACTTTTTAAATGCTCACATTAGAGTCTCTGCTTTATATGTTAGTTATTTTTCTTTCTTGCATGTCATCCATTAAAGATTAGCTGTGGAAGGTTGGAGCATGGAGAGATTATGAATGACAGAACAACTCCTGTAGAATAATAATCAGTTTTTAGTATTTAATGCTGTTTGACTTTTGCAGACACATTTCTTATTAACCTTTGGTACAAAGATAAATCCAGGTTCCTGATATCTCATGGAGAAGATGAATTTGAGATCCCCTTCCAATTAAACTGAAATAAGGCCAATATTGGGTTTTAGCCAAAAGAACTCCTTAGTTCCTAAGTCTTATGTTTATAAATCTATCTATCTTTATCTATCTATCTATCTATCTATCTATCTATCTATCTATCTATCTATCATCGATATCTTAGTTACATTTTACATATAATTCAGTGGTTACATAATTTGCTTAACTTACATTATTGTTTATGCAAGCATTTAATCTGCTTTTTTAAAAAAATAGATTTTCTCCGTGCTCAAATTTAGAGTGATATTTTATAAATAGAAAAATACTGTCAAGCCCTTCTTATTACACAGAATGTAATAGCTTAAGTTTTTATATCTAGGTTAACATGTAAATGTTAAAAGTATAGATAGGTAATCTACCATTATATAAAATATATTCAGACACCCCAACTAATTAACATGGAAAAATAAATATTGTTGTGTAATAGAAAATATTTACATTGTTCTCTTGTAAAAAATTTGTTTACCTATACCGTATGTCCCATGATGATGTTGATCTAATGATTAAGAAGAACAAGAATTAATTAGTTCTGCATATCAGGAGGATAGAAAATAACATAATATGTACTTCTAAGAAATAACACACATTGGAATGTCATTTTCCTGTGTATATAATGGGCATAAGTAAAATGTGAAAACCATTAATCTTACACTTAAATGCCTTAAAATATTAAATTATAATTAAATTATAAATGTAAATTACATATACATTTATATATCTGCATGTTTTATTTTGGAAGGAAAAAGGATTTCAAGAATATGACCAGTCATTTCAGATAAAAACAAAAAGGCCCATTCTCTTCGAAATACACTTAGAAATATTGATAGATAGAGGTTGATTATATTATCTTTGGCTACAGAATCCCAGGGTATGAATCAGGATTAATTACAATGAGTGCCAGGAAAAATAATACTTGAAAGTAGATTATGGCCAATGTTGTAACCTCTCTCCCTAAACGAGTTTGTGTTTTCTGGAGGAAACAAAATAAGCGTTGAGGAAACAGAAACCAGTATGCATAACAATAACCATCAACTGGCAATATTTTATTATGTATGGCATACTGTGGAATTTAGAATGAAAGCATTTTAGAGCATATCAAATAATTAGGGTATTTAAAACAGAAAAGTAACAGAAAACTTTCAGATAATATTTTCTTAAGCTTTTTTCTGTATGTTTAATTCTAAAAAGTTTAGGTAGCAATTATATTTTACAGAATTTTCATATTGGTATCTATTTGAAGTAGATATTATGTACAGAAAGTAATTTAAATATTTCTTAAAATTGTATTTCAAAAGTGTATAAAATAATCAATACTAATTATAGTAATTCAAGGATAAGGTTCTTTCACATTAAAATTGTAATTTTATCTTCATTGTGGAAAGTATTACAGATTGTAATTCTGAGATTAAATGTTCAAATGTAAACCGTATTTTAGAAAGTGTTCTTATATAGTCTTTAGTTATATGTACTAAATACTTGTATTTAGTAATTGGGGATTTTGCAAAAACAAAACAAAACACACACACGTCCTTGTCTTATAGTTTTTCTACTAAAACATGTTTTGTGTAATTTTCTAATCAATCTTTATCAATTCATATACCATTGGTAAGTATAGCAGGTCCTTGATAACATTTTGCTACACCATTGATGAGTTGTCACAGGAACTTAACTCTTGTTTATATCAGTTAACTTACCATAAAATTTCTGTTCTTATCCATCATTTTTCTTAAAGTCACAGACCTATCAACAATAAGTAAGGACTTATAAATTTATAGCAACTTCACAGAAGAAAAATTTAAACCATATATCAGGAGCTAAAATGCCGACTTTTTTTTTAAATTAAATCTTTATTGTTTAGATTATTACAGTTCCTCTTTTTCCCCTCCATAGCTCCCCTCCACCCGGTTCCCACCCCACCCTCTGCCCTTACCCCCCTCCCCCACTGTCCTCATCCATAGGTGTACGATTTTTGTTCATACTCTTCCCCAACCCCCCACACCTCTTTCCCTGCCCAGAGAGTAGTCAGTGTACTCCCTTTCTATGCTCCTGATTCTATTATATTCACCAGTTTATTCTGTTCATCAGATTATTTATTCACTTGATTTTTAGATTCCCTTGTTGATAGATGTGTATTTGTTGTTCATAATTTTTATCTTTACCTTTTTCTTCTTCCTCTTCTTAAAGAATACCTTTCAACATTTCATATAATACTGGTTTGGTGGTGATGAACTCCTTTAGCTTTTTCTTCTCTGTGAAGCTCTTTATCTGACCTTCAATTCTGAATGATAGCTTTGCTGGGTAGAGTAATCTTGGTTGTAGGTTCTTGGTATTCATCACTTTGAATATTTCTTGCCACTCCCTTCTGGCCTGCATAGTTTCTGTGGAGAAATCAGCTGACAGTCGTATGGGTACTCCCTTGTAGGTAACTGACTGTTTTTCTCTTGCTGCTTTTAAGATTCTCTCTTTGTCTTTTGCTCTTGGCATTTTAATTATGATGTGTCTTGGTGTGGTCCTCTTTGGATTCCTTTTGTTTGGGGTTCTCTGCGCTTCCTGGACTTGTAAGTGTATTTCTTTCACCAGGTAGGGGAAGTTTTCTGTCATTATTTCTTCAAATAGGTTTTCAATATCTTGCTCTCTCTCTTCTTCTGGCACCCCCATAATTCAGATGTTGGTATGCTTAAAGTTGTCCCAGAGGCTCCTTACACTATCTTCATATTTTTGGATTCTTTTTTCTTTTTGCTTTTCTGGTTGGGTGTTTTTTGCTTCTTTGTATTTCAAATCTTTGACTTGATTCTTGTGATCCTCTAGTCTGCTGTTGGAACTTTGTATAATATTCTTTATTTCAGTCAATGTATGTTTAATTTCTAGTTGGTCCTTTTTCATAACCTTGAGGGTCTCACTAGATTTCTTGAGGGTCTCACTAAATTTATTGGCGGTTTCACTAGACTTTTGACGGTATTACTAAATTTATCGGCGTTTTCTAGAAAATTCTTGAAAAACCTTATAAGTGTGGTTTTGAACTCTATATCCAGTAGTTTGCTTTCCTCCATTTCTGTCATTTGTGACTTGTTTCTTTTTTTTTTTTAATATATTTTATTGATTTTTCACAGAGAGGAAGGGAGAGAGATAGAGCGCTAGAAACATTGATGAGAGAGAAAAATCGATCAGCTGCCTCCTGCACATCTCCCACCTTGGATGCACCCGCAACCTAGGTACATGCCCTTGGCTGGAATCGAACCCGGGACCCTTCAGTCCGCAGGCTGACGCTCTATCCACTGAGCCAAACCGGTTTCGGCAGTGACTTGTTTCTTTGTTTCTCCATTTTTTATGCTTCCCTGTGTTGATAGAGTGGCTTTCTGTGCTAGGTGTCCTATAGGGCCCAGTAGCTCAGCCTCCCCAATTACCTGAGGTAGACACTCTTGGTGCACCCCTTTGTGGGCTGTGTGCACAGTCTTGTTGTAGTTAAGCCTTGATTGTTGTAGGTATCACTGGGAGGAATTGACCTCCAGGCCAATTGGCTGTGAGAATCAGCTGTGTCTAGGGTGGGAGAACTTCTGTGCTGGAGACACCCTTCTGGGGCAAGACTTGCTTCAGTGGGGCTTTGGTGCTCACTGAGTCTGCCCCCTGGGTGTGTCCCTTATGGATCTGAGGAGTTGTAATCTGGATGGTCCCACTCTGACCACTGGGTACACTGGCTCTTGGATCTCCAAGGAGGTGCTAATTTAGTCTCTGCCTGAGGCTACCCAGCAGGAGCTATGGAGAGATCTGCAGATTCCTCTTCTTTGTTTGGGGTTTGGAGGTTCCCAGATGAGGCCCAGCTGTGAAGCAATGCAAGCTGCTGTGGGGCCTTGGGCCTTCTTTTGGAAGTTCTGGGTCTCTCTGACCCAGCTGCATTTTGTTAGGTAATTTTCAGATTGCAAAGGGCCAGGCCTTTCATATGCAAAAGCCTCTGCGCACAGCTTGGGTGGGGTGGGGACTCAGGGGATCAACAGGGTGGAGCAAACAGCTATGGCAGATCCTCAGTCCTACCCTAAGAGGCCCTGCGTCTCAGTGTCCCGGTAATCACTGCGAGCACCTCTGAGAGAAAGCTGCCCTCGAGTTCCGACCGATGCCAGACAGTCCAGTTTCTCCCCGTATGAGTCTGGGTCCCCAGAGACTCGCCCTGAACTGGAGTTCAGAGATGTCAGGAGTTTGTGTCTCCCTCCCGATTGAAAGAGACAGCCGTGTCCTCAGTTGCCAGCCCTTTCCACATGCGCCTCCCTACCTCTGCACTTTACTTCTGCACCTCCTCTGAGTCTCAGTGTGCTTTTCTCTTTCCTTCTAGTTGTAGAATTTCCACTCGGCCAGCCTTCCTGTGGTTCAGGATGATGTCCGTTTTGTCTTTTAGTTTTATTTTTGAAGTGGTTGTGCGAGACAGCAATTTCCGGTGCTTAACTATGCCGCCATTTTGGTTTCTCCTAAAATGCCGACTTTTAATGTAGTAGTCATACTTCTAGGAATTTTCCTAAGTAATTAGCTAAGTTCATACATAAGGATTTATCTTCAAAGATGTTCATTATAGTGTTGTTTATATAGTGAATAACTTAGAACAGTGTAAAATCTTATATTAGGAGCATCTTAGTTTAATGAAATATGGCATGTCCAAATAATAAAATTTCATGTACAATATAAATTTTTTTTTTTAATTTTTTTAAAAAATATATTTATTGATTTTTTTACAGAGAGGAAGGGAGAGTGATAGAGAGTTAGAAACATCAATGAGAGAGAAACATTGATCAGCTGCCTCCTGCACACCCCCTACTGGGGATGTGCCCACAACCAAGGTACATACCCTTGACCAGAATCAAACCTGGGACCTTTGAGTTCACAGGCCGACACTCTATCCACTGAGCCAAACCAGTTAGGGCGAATATAAAATGTTTTATATTTTTGAAGATTACTGAAAAATATAGGAACATACTCTGTTTATTTTAAATATATACAGAATGTTACAAACTATGTAAAATATTTCTGTCTCTGCATTTATATAATGAGCCTGTATGACTCTTTAATCAGAAGAGGTTATTTATGAAATAGTCATATAAAATATTGAACATTCTAATTCAATTTTAGAAAAACATAATAGTTTCTTCTTTAAAAGAAGCTCTGAAGTAAAAAGTTGAATCCAGCATTGTAATGCAAAAAAAAGGAAGCATCAAGCTACATGAAGTAGGTTGGTTAATTTTCTACTGATGTGGGGCATTTACCATTTGTCTTTAAATTCACATCCACTTTATACAAAGAGAGAGACAATACAATTTTCAAGAAAATTAAAAAACCTAGTGTGATATTTGTGGTTCTGGATTATATATTGGTGGTTTCATAAAACACTATCATATTTGCAAGGAATCCACTTAACATCATGCAAAGGTAGTAATGGTTAGCTGTTCAGCCATGGAACATTCTTTCATGTTTAGTAAAGACCTGTCTTTTACAAAGCTATCATCTATGCTATATTTGTTCTTAGAATTTTGGAACACGAATTGTAATTGATGATTATTTTATATGTCTCAAATCAAATCCAAATGATTTCTTTTCCCCTCTCTTTACGTTCAGCCTTTTCTGTTTACATAACTACTTTGAGGATGTTAACAAACAGATTCTTTTTCCTGGGCAATGTCTATCCTCCAAATTATGTTATTTAGGGGATCATGATCCAATGTTTAAACTAGAATGTTTTCCAATATACTGTCTCTTACTGTATTTTAAAAGTAGTTTGAGAAGTGTACAATATGGGTTTGTCAATAGACTTGGGTTCTACTAAGAAAATATGTACTTTGTCTTGACTCAATAAACTCATACTTAGTATGGTTTAGCCTCTTCATATTTACTTTTGCCCATATTAGAAAACAATTAGCTTACTAAACAAATTTGAGAATTTGGTGGTGGGTGGTTGTGGGGGGGGGGGTGATCCTCTCGATGAATCTCTTTTGAATTTGACTAAGAATTATACAATATTTGATAACCATGTTTAAAAATGGAGATATCCAAATATTATTGTAAACACCCAGTGATTTGTTTTACCTACAATATAAGTATTTTACTTGGTTGGCTTACATAGTAGCTAATAATATTTGTTAATGTGATTTAACTGCTGTGAACCTTTACTGAACAAATATTGAAATTTATTCAAGTCAAAGAAAGAGAATCTCTAATGACTTTTGTTAAGGCTTCTATTTAATAGTTAAGGACAAAAGTTTGTATGACATACGAGATGCAATTAACAGTAGATTTTACATTTAATAAAAAGAAAGAAGCATGCGTATTTGCTTTATTCATTCCATCATAATTTGCAGTAGAGCTGTGGGTGTTTAATGAGCAAATTCCAGCTAAAATGCTATATTGATTTTCTAGTGAACTTTGTAATAGTCATCCACCTTGGAAAAGCTCAGTGTTTACAATTAAGTTTTCTTTACTAAAAATGTTTGAGAGTTGCATATTGATCCTTTGAAAGTACTGAATTCTAGAAAGAATCATGTTTTTCATAATCAGATTTTACATAAAAGATAATAAGTGTTAAAATTATCATTCAGTAATACTTTAATTTTGGAAAAATATCTTAGCATTTATAAAATACCTATGAATGGAATAGCTGAATCTTATGGTCATAGCTGTATGTTTAATTTTTTTAAAAAGCAATTGACAAACTGCTTAATCTATTCCCCATCCGTCAAAATACTCTCTTACATACCCTTACTTTCCTTGAAAACCTTTACTACCATCTGTTATTCTATCTATCTATCTACCCTCCTGACTTTGGTGTTTGTTGTTTCCATGCTTATTTTAATATTTTTCGTAATTGTGTCTATCCATAAATAATAGGTGGAGTTGTCTTGCTTTGCAACTTGCTGGTTTTGTCAAAATTTCATTTTTGAGATTTGTCCATAGTTAATTCATTTTAAAGGCTGGATAGCATTCCCATTTTGAATGTAAAGTGTTATTTATTCTCTCTCCTGTTGCTGGACATTTGAGTTATTTCTAGTTTTGCTGTTATATAATGCTACGGTAAGCATTTTTATACATGTTTCCCTATGCTTATGTACAAGAATTTCTGTAACCAAAGAGGAGATTTGCCAGGTTATAAGCTACAGACATCTTCAACTGTAATAAATATTGTCAAATTCTTCTTGACAATTGCAAAATTATATGTGAGAATTATTTTTATTTCACAAGATCACAATATTTGTTATTATTTGACCTTTTAATTTTTTATTTTATGGGTGTAAAATGGTAACTCAATTTTACAGTAGCTTTTAAAAATAATTTTTGTCAAGTGATTAATTGATACCAATTTAGGTGAATAAAAGAAAATTATTTTTGTTAAAAGTATGCATTTCTCCTTTATTTTCTCTAATTAATTTTGGATGATATTTTTTGGTAGCTCTGGTTGAAGAGGTGTATTTTGCACAGAGGGAACGTGATGAAGCTATTATGTCTCGACTACAAATAGCCAATGAAGAGAGAGATGAAGCAATCGCACGAGCCAACCATATGGAAATGTCTCTAAAATTGTATGTACACATTTAAAACTATATGACATTAGAGGCATTTATAAAGTGTATGCATTATGTGATTACATATTCAGAAATGTTACTGATTCTTTTGTGTTACAGTTGTAAATTCCATATCTCCATAGTCTTTCTCAGACTTCTGGCATGCTGTAGTAGTTTGCATGTCAGGAATAGCAGCTACCACGCACACACACACACACACACACACACACGAAGAAAACAAGAAATACACAACACTGAGTACACTTACTTTCTTGACTTCTTCATAGTTCTGTTGTCGATGTCCTTACTCTTGTCTTCTTTTGTAACTTCTCTTTTCTGCACTTCAAGATGCTTCGGGTCTCGAAATGTGCCACTCCCATCCCGGAATCATCCACTCCTTAAAGGAACCCCGATTCCTTTTATTGGAAAGTGGTATTAGAAACCAAGATCTGGATGCCAGATGTGCTCATTGTTGCTGGGTGTGACTACTTCTAGGCCCAATCAGAAGAAAGAGCTAGGAAATGTAAGGTGGGGCAAAAGTAGGTTTACAGTTGTGAGTATGCGAAAGAGTTTATTCTTGTATTAATATTTAATTATTGTATTATTTTCCACTTAAACAACTATAACCCTACTTTTGCCCCACCATGTATATTTTTATAGTTTTTATTATATTAAAATTAGGATACCTTAAGGCTGAGTCTTTTTTATTTTGTTCTTGTAGCATTCATAATAAGGGAGAAATGGGTAAAGGGGAACAGGAGAACACTCAATCCCAAGTTAATTAATCTATTTAATAAATATTTATCAAATATATACTGTGTGTCAGGTTCAGTTCTGTTTGCTGAGTGCATAGCATTATAGTCCCAGTTTAGGAAGAAGACATTAAGTAAATAATTACATAAATACTTAAAATAATATTAACTAATATGAGGAATTATTGCTTCCTAGGATCAGTTTATAGTAATTTCTTAATGAATTATAATGTAGGAGTACATGTGGGGGGATTAGGAAAAACCATAAATCAGAAGGAAGAACAACAACAAAGGCTAATATATCAGCACAGTTTTAAATGGCACTGTACAGGTTCCTTTCTACTTAGCTGAAGCATGTAGGTTCTGAGCGTTCAATAGTGCATTTAAATGAAATCCTTCTTAAGATAGAACCTGTTTTTAACTGAGCTTTGCTTGACGGAGGCACATTTGGAGGTATTGAGTATAGGTTGAAATTATAAATTATTTCACATCTCTTTTTTAATTCCTATTTTTTGCTTCTTATAGTCTTCAAATTTCTTCTGTCATTTTTTTTCTCTTC
Source organism: Myotis lucifugus (assembly GCF_000147115.1). Taxonomy (NCBI): domain Eukaryota; kingdom Metazoa; phylum Chordata; class Mammalia; order Chiroptera; family Vespertilionidae; genus Myotis; species Myotis lucifugus. The sequence continues at coordinate 2,198,757 of NW_005871070.1, read as the reverse complement.
TCCTTACCACTTCTGATCGCTGTATCTTTAATGCCAAATGTGTTTTGTTTTATTATTCTGCCACTTCTCTGCCTTTCCTTACCCCTTGAATGTTTAGTGCTTTTTTTTCATTTTTACTTTTATCTAAAAAATAGGAAAAAAAAACATGTTTGCATATGTATATTGCAACTTTTGAGATTATGGTATGTTGTGTCTCTGTTATTCTTGGTATATTCTTCATTAAGAGTGGAACTGTGTAAAATGAGACTGATAAAAACAATTTAGAATTTTCTTATTTGGTCTTTTAGCATGTGAGGTTCTTTCCATTGAACAAGGAGAATGATTATAGGTTCAGAAATGAAAGACATAATATTGAGTGATTTAGGGATAAATCAAGAAATGTGACATTTTCTGCATGGGTCTTTTCACTTAGAGTGCAAGGCTGTCAGTCAGAATTTGCATGGTATAGGAAATCAATTGAAACTTGAGCCCATGGACATTTACTTCAGCAAAATTCTTACTAATTATCATGTCTATGTCTAGTTAGAATGTTATAGGCATAATTAAGAGTTTACAGAAGGTTGAGATTCTTGTGTGCAATTGTAAACCTCATAATAATGATTTATAATTTGTAGTTTCTCAGCTATACTTCATATCACACTATTATTTTAAGTCTTAATTAAACCAGTAAAGCTTTATGTTTTGTACATGCTACTAGTAAGCCTTAAACTTCAAAAGACATTTTATATAGAAAAGTGAAGCCATATATAGCTGTATTATAGTTTTTTTCCCCTAATGGTCTATTTTTTGTCTAATTTTTATGTTTTCTTTTAACTGATAAAGTCAGTTATATACTTATTGTAGAACTGAATTTAACTTTCTGAAACCACTTTTTTTATGATTAATCTTTAACTAGACATTGAACGATCCAGTTAAAAAAAAAAGTCAAATATACTGAATTGGCCCTTAAAGTGTATTAACATACAAACCTGGCCTCGTTTTTCAATACTCTATATCAGGGGTCAGCAAAGTAAAGACCTGTGGTGCAAGTTCAGCTTCACCTGTTTTTGTAAATGAAGTTTTATTGGAAGGCAACCACACCTGTTCATGTGTTCATTAGCTGTTACAAAGGCAGGTTTATTGTGTTACAAAGGCAGGTTAGTAGTGTGACAGAGAACGCATGGCAAAGCCTTAAATGCTATCTCACCCCTTACAGGAAAAGGTTGCTGTCCTTGCTCTATATAATCTAATTGAGACTAAATTATAATGTAGTTGATCTTTGCTACCTGTGACAAGTATTTCTGAGACTTTTAAATGACTACAGATAGAAAATGCAAGTATTGGCTTTTTGTCTTTCGAAATTTATGTTTTTATTGCAAGTTACTTTGTTTCTATGTAAACTTTCGAATCCCAAATTATCATTTGTTCATTTTTTTATTTTTTTAATATATTTTTATTGATTTTAGAGAGGAAGGGAGAGGGATAGAGAGATAGACACATCAATGATGAGAGAGAATCATTGATCAGCTGCTCCTGCATGCCCCACACTGGGGATCAAGCCCGCAACCCAGGCATGTACCCTTGGCCAGAATCGAACCTGGGACCCTTCAGTCTGCAGGCCAACGCTCTATCCACTTAGCCAAACAGGCTAGGGCTCATTTGTTTATTTTTATTAAAGTTTTATTTTTCTCCAAATGACCATTTATTACTGACTTCAATTTTAAAGTATAATTTAGCAAAACAAAATTGCGATGTAAATGCTAAGTGGTTGACTTGGCTCACTCTTGCCCTGCATGTCAGACCCGGCATACTTGCGAAACATGATTCCAGTTTCTTCATCAGCAAAGTGGTCAGTCACTAGATATTATGTACTTTTAAGGATAATCACATAAATTAGTTATAGTCTGAATGCTAAATTCATGTGCCAAGGATTTAGTATAAACTTTTGATAAGAAAATTTAATTTTAAAAATTCTAGTTGTTAGTAGGGAATGTTAATATTAGCCTGCATACAATTATCTTAAACATATCCTGTTGAAATATGTTAATTTAGAACATTGAAACCCTCTGGTAAGGTAATAATTCCTCACATAGCAGTGCGTGAAAAAAACTAACAAGTATTACATAAGCATTCCATATACTTCTTGTTATGTTTATTATTTATAATATACATATTAGGTAGCCTACTTATGCTGTTATTTTTCTTCCTGAACATATGTAATTCTTTGAAACAGAAAAGGGAGATTTATAACCTGTAGAACTAATTTTTTTTTTTACAAAAGTTGCCAGTGATCTGCTAATCTAAATGTTCGATTTTAATGTAGCTTTTTACATTTTAAATTATCAAGTTTAATAAATAAATTTTGAAGTTTAAAAGTTTAAGTTGAGTTTTGTTTGGCATTTGCCATAATAAACTCTTAGTCTGATTTCATTGAAAAATAACAACATTAAGGTAAATATTTCTCACTACATATGGCTTCCCTTTTATTTTTTAAAAATATTTTTATTGATTTCAGAGAGGAATGTAGAGGGAGAGTGAGATAGAAACACCAATGATGAGAGAGAATCATTGATTGGCTACCTCCTACACACCTCACACTGGGGATAGAGCCCACAACCTGGGCATGTGCCCTGACCCGGAATAAAACTGTGACCTCTAGTGCCTAAGTCGACACTCAACCACTGAGCCATGCCCACCAGGCTATGGCTTCCTTTTTTAAAATCATATTTATCCAACCAGTAACTGATGGTTGCACCATTCTTCAAATTCCTTTACATGTTCATAAATTAGCCGTAAGAATTTTATCTTACACTTTTCCACTATGCTTTTTAAGTGATTGAAAAATAAGTGATTGTCTTCACAGTTCTTGTAGAACAAGCCTTTATGAAGCAGGATATTTGGAAACTGTTGATTTATTTTGGCAGAGAAAAGATGAGAATGTTTGCCCTTGTTGAAATGTGGCAAATCCAAGAAGACATTAGTAGTTTAAGATGCAATAAGTTTATGTAATTGAAAATTACTTTCTTGTTAACTTATACTGCTTAAGTCTGTGTGGAAAATTCTTTATATATATTTTTTCCTGTTAAGATGCATTATTCTAAAATTTATACTTTCCATCAAAGTAGCTATTTTATTGAATTGTAGAGTTTGGGACAATTTTGTAACAAATTTATTGTGCCTTCTATTATCTTTTCCTAGTATCCTTTTTTTGTGGTAAGTGTTAAATCATAGGAACACAGAAATGGTGGTGGTGGGGGCTTGAATAGCTAAACTTGGTTATATAAACTTTTTAGTACAATTTTAAAATAATTGAGGGCCATTTTAAAAATCTACATCATTTTACTAAAACTCATTACAGATTTTTATTTAACTTACCCGATTTAGTGGTTGCCTAGATTATAAATATTTTCTAAGCTATATCGTTTAAATTTTCTTCTTTATTGCATTTCTTCAATTTCTAAAATCAATAGTCACTTCTGTAAGCACTGTGACTCTTATAAGACAAAGTGAATTTTTGAGGGGACCCAATTTGCTTTCTTTGTCTCTAATTGAATAATTCTATATTTGTAATGAAAAAGAGAAAATAACATTAGTCTTCTAAAAATATGGTTCAGTTTTAGTCAGCCTTTCTGTATAGTATATTTGTTTTAACAAACAGGTAGCAGTGGGAGATTGTCAAGTCAAATTTAGAGGTAATTATTTGTCATTGCTTTCGAGGTAACATAGGTAAAATTTGTAATAAAAAAAACTTGCCTTGTTTTATTTGTAATAATGTCCAAAAAACAGAGGAATCATAGTTTCAGGTAAGAATTGAAAGTCCAGGAATAAATATAATGATGAGAGTGAGTGCTCCTATCGCTGGGGAACTTTCTTCATCTGAGCACATATGAACAATTGATCCTTGTAGTCATATATAGCAGTAAACATTAATAACTTAACAGTCTAAAGTCAGTGCAGGAGATATGGAGCATTATTGAAAGATGGAGTCGAGCAGGTGGCACTTTAATATGTTCAGTGTCATGGTTGACTCTAAAGACTAGTCGAATGAAATTACTTGAGGTTCTAAAGATTTAAAAAGCGAACTCATTTTGCTGCACTAAGGAAATGCTACTGATCAGGCTTTCTGTGTCCCTTTTTTCTAGGCTAGAAAATATTAACCCTGAAGAAAATGACATGGTAAGCCATTCTCTGAGGAGATTTCTGGATGTCAGTCTTATATCTTAGAGGCTTAAGTTCAATTGAGTGGGTTTCAAGAACTAAGATGTGGGAAAAAGAAGAATTGACACACTAATAATGTACATCTTTGCTGCGATATGAAAATTCAATAACTTTGCTCAGTCAATTTACAATTCACATGTGCCTATTAATTAAAACCCTATATTAAATAAAATATATTAGAACTTCATGTCTGACTAACATATAATGGTGTTGGTAGACATTACAGGAATTACTGAACAGAATAAACAATGCAGACACAGGGATGGCTATTGAGAAGAATGGAGCTATTATTGTGGATAGGATCTACAAGACCAAGGCATGTGAAAAGAGAATAACTGCAGAAGAAATGAACGCAGTGATAGAAGAACGCGATGCTGCTTTGTCTCAGGTAACTGCATGTATCTGCAAAAGCATCTACTTACTGTTTCCCCGTCCTTTACCATTAAAAAAATGACTTTTCCCACATATTCTTAATTCAACTCAGTTATTACCATATAATTAATATCAGGATAGATATATGAATCACATCTTTTGTTATATCAGTCTTCAAATACATGCATCCTCATTTCTGTTAGCTTGTTATATAACTATAATTATGTTCTTTAATCACTCGAACATGAGATCGACTTCTTATTTGAGTCGCAGTTTTGTGAGGGCTGAGATTATATCTTTATTACTCTTTTATTCCCAGTGCCTAATTCAGTGCCTTTTAGTAAATATTGATAAATGAATCAAATTATTTGTGTATTCTTTTCTGAATATCACTTACATCTTCCTGCTCTACCCGAAACCTGATTGCCTCCCTGCGGCTCCTGCTCCCGCTGCAGGCCTGTCAGGCAGTGGTGGTATTCCCTCCTGCAGTTATTCCAGTGGCATGAAGGCTGGTTCCTCTACTCGTTGGTGTTTTTAGATCATTGTTTTGTTTTCCTCTCTAAACTCCTCCAGCTCCAAAGCTCATGCATCAGATTGTACCACCTGTACATACTCCTGTTGAACTCATGTGCACACTCCTATGTCTCTTCATTTCTTAAAAATTTAGGATGTCTTTTTCTGTCTCTTCATAATTCTTGTCATAATTCTTGATGATTTAACTACGTATGTAGATGATTTTTTTTAATATCCCAGCCTCTCATCTTGAACTTCTCTTCTCCAGTCATCATGTCTTCTGCGCTACTTCTGCCACCCCCCCCCCCTACGGTCACATCCTATCCCTGGTTATCATCCGTCTCCATTGCAAGCCTCTCGGTTTCTGACCACCACTTATATCTTTCCAGCTCACTTACTCTAGAACTATGACTCTGGAAACTTTTCAACTGGCACCTATTTCTGTTACCCTACATATTTTCCTATCCCTCAAGCTTCTTATGTCCTCACTTCCCTCTTTATCTAGCTTATATTTCATGGCTCACCATAATTATCACCAACTTAAATATAATATGAGCTTAGTTCTCTTGGCCCTCTCTTCCTTTGTCCTACTCACCCAGCAAAGCTTAAGCCTTAAACATTTAACTTTCTATGCCTGTTCTATGCCTTCATGTATTTATATAGGAGGACAATATCACATAAATTTGCAAACTGAACTTACCTTAAATTTATGACCACTGTCTTCAAGTAGACCCTGATGTTACCTGACAGTCTTCAGCTTTTTTGTTAGTCCATTCACTCTTCCCTCTAGAGCAGTGGTCAGCAAGAAAAGATAAAATAGTCCTCCAGAGCCATGGTCGGCAAACCGCGGCTCGCGAGCCACGTGCGGCTCTTTTGGCCCCTTGAGTGTGGCTCTTCCACAAAATACCAGCTCTTCCACAAAATACCGACTTCTGCGCATGGGCCACAAAGTTTCAATCGCACTGTACATGCGCACCCACACATGGTATTTTGTGGAAGAGCCACACTCAAGGGGCCAAAGAGCCGCATGTGGCTTGCGAACCGCGGTTTGCCGACCATGGCTCTAGAGAACTATTTTATCTTTTCTTTCTTCTCAGATGTTTCCTTCTCCTTCCAGATGGGCAAATGGACTCTTCTTGCCATTTCACCCACCAGCCAACCTGCATTTGCACTCATAGTTCTAACTTTTCTAATTTATTTCTTTTTTTCTACATGCATCCATTTAAGAACAACCTCTATTTCTGCACTAGTTCACATGTTTTCTTGCCTGCTTAAGGTTATCACCTAACCAACCAGTTGTCCCTTTTCTCTCCTACTTTATACAATATTTTCTATTAGTTCATGTCTATCACTATCTAAAGTGCTCTAGTATCTTCCATACATACTTCCATGGTGATGTTTTGGTAAGTCTTGGTCTACTTGAGGTTTTCCCTAGCACTTTTTTCCTTCTCAAACTGAGAGCTGTGTATCCACTAGTCCTAGCAGATCCTGTATTCCAGTGTTTGTCTCCTCAACATTGTAAAATTGTGGGACACTCCATTATTCTTTTCAGGGGTTTTAGGACTTAGCTGTAACTTCAAGCCCCATGCAGGTTTGGGATTTTGCAAATTATTTGAAGTGGAAACAATTCTCAAATCTCCAATTTTGCCACTTAAGTCCAGACTGCCAAAAACCTAGAATTTCTCTGTCCTCCACAGAAGTCCTCTGTGTGTCCAAAGCCTGCTTTCTTTGCCCTGGCCCATGTCTCAGTCTTTAAAACTCAGCTGGGGAATGACTGCAGATCTTCAAATCACCTCTCTCCAGTTAGCCCCTCCTCAGAGCTTAGTCACTTGGTCATTGTTACGGCAGCAGCCTTCAGATGATTTTTTAATTTATCTGGCTTATTCTTGGCTAGAGCATTGTTCTGCCACAAATTATTTCATCCTATCTAGATACGGAGATATGACATTTATCTTTAGATTAGAATCAGAAAACGTCCTTAAACTTTTAAGATGGGCAAATGTTTTTACCATTGTTCTCTACCAAGTGTGTTCAATCTAGGATCATTCAATATATTGTTGAAGAGATAGCCAAAACTAGTTTAATGTGCTAGGAAATAATCCTATATAATAAAAGGGTAATATGCAAACTGACCCTAACAGCAGAAAAACTGGGAATGAATGGTCACTGTGACACACACTGACCACCAGGGGGCAGACGCTCAATGCAGGAGCTGCCCCCTGGTGGTCAGTGCGCTCCCACATGGAGGAGCTCTGCTCAGCCACAAGCCAGGCTGATGGCTGCCAGTACAGCAGTGGTGGTGGGAGCCTCTCCCGCCTTTTCAGCAACGCTAAGGATGTCCGACTGCAGCTTAGGCCTGCTCCCCGCTGGCAAGTGGACATCCCCTGAGGGCTCCCTGGCTGCCAGAGGGATGTCTGACTGCCAGCTTGGGCCCCATCCCCCAGGGAGCGGCCTAAGCCAGCAGGTGGACATCCTCCGAGGGGTCCCAGACTGCAAGAGGGCATAGGCCGGGCTGAGGGACCCCCCCAAATGCACAAATTTTTGTGCACTGGGCCTCTAGTTATAGTATAAAGTAAAACATTTGATTTTTTTAATCACTTGTTTATTTTTTAATCTTTATTGTTGAGAGTATTATATATATATCCCCCTGTTTTTTCCCCATTGCCCTCCTCTATCCGGTTCCTGACCTGCCCAAGCCTTCACCACCCTATTTTCTGTGGCCATGGGCAATGCACATATACATATAAGTTCTTTGGTTAATCTATTCCTGCCCCTTCCCCCTTGCCTTTGAGATTCCTCAGTCTGTTCCATGTTTCCATGCTGCTGGTTCTATTTTATTCATCAGTTTATTTTGTTCATTGGATTTCTCATATGGGTGAGATCATGTGATACTTGCCTTTCTCTGACTGACTTATTTTGCTTAGCATAATAATTTCTAGGCCCCTCCATGCTGTCTGAAAGGGTAAGAGGCCCCCCCTTTTTTTACAGCTGCATAGAATTCCAATGTGTAAATGTACCACAGTTTGTTAAGCTATTCATCTACTGATAGGCATTTAGGCTGTTCCCAGATCTTAGCTATTGTAAATAATACTGCTATGAACATAGGGATGTTTATATTCTTTCTGGTTGGTGCTTCAGGATAGGATGTTGAAAAAAGAGATAGAGGAAGGTATAAACAAGTGGAAGCATATACTGTGTTCATGGATTAGAAGAATTAACATCATTAAAATGTCCATACTACTCAAAGCAATGTATAGAGCAGGGGTGGGCAACCTTTTTGTGAATGCGTGCCAAAACCAGCAAAATCTCTGACTCAAAATTCTTCTGCATGCCAAACCTAATTTTTTGAGAACATGTTATGCCTACTTGATATCTCTTAAGGTGTACGTATGTGAAGAACCTTGAAGAAATAATAAAATTCATTCGAGCAACAAAAACACAGTATATGATGATGAAAAATACATTTATTTTTTAATGTATACATGTACACTGATAGTCCGACAAAAAACGTTATGACTCCGTTTCATATTATCAGTGGGACTTTTGCTGCTGCATCAATGATGACAGAGATTTTACATCAGGTTTATATTTCGTGACCTTCAGAGATATGCACGAGCTACTACTTTCATCGGTCAGGCTACTCCTATTACGAGACTTAACAAAATTCATCACTGAGAACAAAGATTCACAAGCGTATGTGGATGAAAACATGGAGAGTGACGCTGTTGCAAAGTTTTTTAAACAGAAAAAATTTTCTGGAATGGCATTCCAAGTCCTCAATAGTTCGTTTTCGACAATTCTCTCTGGTACTCCTGTATCTAATCACTTTTTTTCAATGTTTTCCAAGTCAACTCTAAGGTCAATAAATTTCTGCTTCCAAATTGAGCTACTCTGAAATTCAATCAACTGCATTTCAAAGTCAGCCATGTCTATCCATGAAAACATTTGTAAGTTTAGTTCCTCTAGTTTCATGCTGTCTGGAAACCTCATGAATTTTGCTGTCTCTTCCAGTTCTCTGAATTTCGCAAATCTTGAGAAGAACTGCTCAGTAGTTGACTCGATGATGTTTAAAAACAGCTTTTGAAGGCTTTGACAGTCTGTTCTGTCATCTTTTGGGAGGTCTTTGATGTGCCTCTTGAGGTTTGGGAAATATCTAAATCTCTCACCATCCACATCCCTCTTAAAGACTTCCAGTTTCTTTTCAAAAGCCTTTATGTAACCAAACATAACATCAAGTGTCTTGCCAGTTCCTTGTAATTTAACATTTAAGTCATTCAAATGTTCACAAAAATTGTAAATGGAAGATTATAAGAGAGGGTTTTGCGTGCCAGCAAAAGTTACTGGCGTGCCATGTTTGGCACTCGTGCCAGGGGTTGCCCACCCCTGGTATAGAGTCAATTCATTCCCTAGTAAAATACATATTTCGGCATATTTCACAGATCTGGGACAAATACTCCAAAAATTTATACAGAACCAAAAAGACCCAGAATAGTTGCAGCAATCTTGAAAAAGAACAAAGTAGGAGGGATCACAATACCGGATATCAAGTTATACTATTGTAATCAAAATAGCCTGGTACTGGCATAAGAACAGGCATATAGGCCAATGGAAAAGAACAAGAGAACCCAGAAGTCAACCTAGGTCATTACACTCAATTAATATTAGCTAGTGATTTTGAGCTTTCAGGAGTATCACAGACATTTTACCTTAATTTTAAAACTTATTTAGCACCAGGTATTTTCTAACTATGTCTTCTGTATCATGCCAGGATCACTTCATTAGTCCCATTCTTTGTAGCAACTGGAAATCTTCAAATTCTTTGATAACTTTTTGATTTTGATACATTTACTAACTTTATTTTTCAAATCATGTTAAAATAATTTAGTTACTTGAACTGGCCTTATTAAAATCTTATCTTTTTTCAAATGAACACTTACACTCCTATTTATTCAAATTCTCTTGTATCTTTTTCTGTTTCATATGGAGACTTGAAAGCCTTAAAGTCTTTCATAGGATGAATTAAAATTTTTATAATTAGCACTTGTTTGATTGAGGAATTGTCTTATTATCTCACATTTGTTCTTTCTTCTTTGTCATTTTTCTTGGCTCACTAATGCTTGCATATTCTAATTCAAATTTTTGAAATATCTATAATTAGAGGATAAAGCTAGAAACTCCTTCCCCCCCCCCCCCCAACTAATTTTTCTGGGATTGTAAGTTTCATAGGACCCAGAAGCTACCTAGTTAAACTACCCACTAAATTGAGAAATTGTATCTGTGACTAATTTTCAATTTAACCAAATATTCATTTCCTCTTAATGTCTACCCATTGGTACAGGCATTGGTTTCAGAGCATTTGACTGATAAATTATGTTGTTTCAAATATATTCAAACATCTATGTGACCAATAATATCCTAAGTCATACAGGCTAGTCTTAAAGACACAATTGGATCCAGGTCAGACATCAGGATTGGCTATTGATTAGCTTTTAGGGCCAACCTTAGGGTTAGCTACAGTACTTCAGATAGCCATTGATGTGATTATGGAGGCTGTGAAGTCCAAAATCTGCAATGGGCAAGCTGGATACTCAAGAGAGCCAATGCTGTATTTTCATTCTGAGCCTGAAGGGCTGAGAACCAGAAGAGCAGTTGATGTAAGTTCTAGTTCAAGTCTAAAGGCGAGAGTAGATCCAATATCACAGTTTAAACAGTGTCAGAGAGTAGAAATTATTTCTTGCTCAGCCATTTATTCTGTTCAGACCTCCAATGGATTGGATGAGACCCACCCACATTGGGGAGAGAAATGTGTTTTAATCAAGTCTACTGATTCCAGTATAATCTCATCCAGAAACATTGTCACAGACACATCCAGAAATGGTGTGCAATTAAATATGTGGGCATCCTGTGGCCCAATCAGGTTTTCATATAAAATTCACCATTACACCATTTCTAGGAGTTCTGACTAAATTAGGCTAGTTTTGATTTGCAAGGATATGCATGGATGGTCAAGGCCTAGCAGCAGGAGGCTTTGGACTTTATTGATCCTTGTGGTTGATAGTATAGTATAGAGATTTTCATTGATTTGACCCCAGCTAGTATCTGGTGCATAGGTGAGGGGCCAGCCCTTGAGAACTAAATAAATTATGCATGAGAATAAGGTTAGGATATGGACTTTAGCCAAATGGGCCAAGGGAATTGGTAAAATAAAATATATTTGAAACACTAAAGCAAAGACTTGCAATACAACAGGAAGGAAGGAAGGAAGGGATAAGTTTGGTGTGTACATGGGTGTTTGGAATCTACTCCAGGCATCCTATCTAATAATAGCCAAACGTGGTAATTGACCGTACCTTCGCTCCGCCTCCCATTGGCTTATCAATGAGACATGCAAATTAACTGCCAACAAAGATGGCGGTTAATTTGCATACGTAGGCGAAGCAGCGGAGCCAAGACTGAAGGCGGCTCCGGCCAGGGCAGCAAAGGCTTGGAGGCGGTGCTGGCCGGGGCTGCGAAGGCTTGGAGGCAGGAGGCGGGAGGCGGCGCCAGCCTGGGCCGCGAAAGCTTGGAGGCAGGAGGCGGGAAGCAGCACGGGCCGGGGCCGCGAAGGCTTGGAGGCGGGAGGCAGGAGGCGGGAGGTGGCTTGGAGGCTTGGAGGCGGCTCCGGCCGGGGCCGTGAAGACTGAAGACGGCTCCGGCCAGAGCGAAGGCCTGGGTCCCGGGTGCTGGAGGAAAACCGGTGCCAGCAGCCAGGGGAAGGGAAGGCCTATTGCGTGAATCTTTTCGTGCAACAGGCCTCTAGTAATGAATAATATGCTTATGGCTTTGAATTAATTTCATTCCCACCAAGTGATAAGGATGGGACTTGGATTGTATTGCTAGGTTTGATCATGATCAGGTTGTGAACTACATGAAAGAGGCTTGCAAGGTAAAAACTTTTAGGATCAGAGCACAGGCAGGCAAGAGCAGAAACTAGCATTATTTTCTCTTTCCCAGGTTAAACACCTCTGCATCCTTCAGTCTGTTCCTGGGTTTCCTTTTACTTTGTCGTCTTCTAGATGTTAATTTCCCTTTGTTGATGTATCAAAACTGAATTAGTGATTATAAATTTCTATTCCATGAACATTATGCAGAGAAACTTCACTCACTGCAATTTTTTGAAATGAGTCGTTCCAAATATCAAATTTTACTATAAAACCCTTTCAATTTGTACAACTTGTTTATTTGTTGTTGACATATTTCTACAACATTTAAATGCCTTCTTTATATATATAAAAGTCTATGTGACCGATCGTCCAACCAACAGACCGGCTGGTACTTGTGACATGCACTGGCAATCCTATCTAATAAAGAGGGAATATGCTAATTGACCCTCACACTGATGCAAAGATGGCGGTGCCCACAGCCAATAAGGAGGGAATATGCTAATTGACTGCCCCGCCCACAAAGATGGTGCCACCCACAGCCACAAGATGGCGGTGCTCACTCCCCTCAGCCTCCCAGCCACCCAGGGCTGGCCTGAGGTGCAGGCAAGCCTCGGATGGCGGCTGCCCAGCTGCCCAGGGCCACCTGAGGCTTGCGCTGATGGCAGTGGCAGCAGCAGAGGTGTGATGGGGCGTAGCCTTCCCCTGATCACCGGGTGGCCTCCCGTCCCTCAGGGCTCCCTGACTGTGAGAGGGGTCAGGCTGGGCTGAGGAACCGCCCCCTCCAGTGCATGAATTTTCTTGCACTGGGCTTCTAGTTTAAAAATAAATGTTGACTGACACATGCACGATACAGATAAAGCTCCCATCAATTTTCTTAATAGTATTACTCCTTTGGGAATGCCATGTCATAAATTAAAATTGAAAGTATGTATAATCATCATGCTACGGAGAAATCTTAATAGTAAATGGGGTCTTTGTAATGGTACTAAATTTATTATCAAACTAGAGGTCCGGTGCACAAAAATTTGTGCACTCGGGGGGGGGGGGGTCCCTCAGCCCAGCCTGTGCCCTCTCGCAGTCTGGGACCCCTCGGGAGATAAACACCTGCTGGCATAGGCCCGCTCCCTGGGGTATTGGGCCTAAGCTGGCAGTCAGACATCCCTCTGGCAGCCAGGGAGCCCTCGGGGGATGTCCACTTGCCAGGGGGGAGCAGGCCTAAGCTGCAGTTGGACATACTTAGTGCTGCTGAGGAGGCAGGAGAGGCTCCCACCACTACCGCTGTACTGGCAGCCGTCAACCTGGCTTGTGGTTGAGCAGAGCTCCCCCTGTGGGAGTGCACTGACCACCAGGGGGCAGCTCCTGCATTGAGCGCCTGTCCCCTGGTGGTCAGAGTGTGTCATAGTGACCAGTCATTCCAGTCGTTCTGCTGTTAGGGTCAATTTGCATATTACCCTTTTATTATATAGGATAGAGGTCTGGTGCATGGGTTGGGGCCGGCTGGTTTGCCCTGAAGGGTGTCCCGGATCAGGGTGGGGGTCCTGCTGGGGTGCCTGGCCAGCCTGGGTGAGGGGCTGAGGGCTGTTTTCAGACTGGCCACACCCCCTTCAGGGTGGGGGTCCCTGCTGGAGTGCCTGGCCAGCCTCGGTGAGGGACTGAGGGCTGTTTTCAGGCTGGCCACAGCCCCTTCAGGGTGGCAGTCCCTGCTGGGGTGCCTGGCCAGCCTGGGTGAGTGGCTGATGGCTGTTTTCAGGCTGGCCAAGCCCCCCAGCGGGGACCCTCACCCCATGAGGGTGTGGCCAGCATGGGTGAGGGGCTGATGGCTGTTTGAAGAATGGACACAGCCCCATCAGGGTGGGGGTCCCTGCTGTGTTGCCTGGCCAGCCTGTGTGAGGGGCTGATTGCTGTTTGCAGGATGGCCACAGCCCCTTCAGGGTGGGAGTCCTTGCTGTGGTGTCTGGCCAGCCTGGGTGAGGGGCTGATGGCTGTTTGCAGGTTGGCCACAGACCTGTCAGGGAGGGGGTCCCCGCTGGGGTGCCTGGCCAGCCTGGGTGAGGGGCTGATGGCTGTTTTCAGGCTGGCCACAGCCCCTTCAGGGTGGGGGTCCCTACTGGGGTTCCTGGCCAGCTTGGGTGAGGGGCTCATGGCTGTTTGCAGGCTGGACAAGCCTCGCAGCGGGGACCTCACCCCATGAGGGTGTGGCCATCCTAGATGAGGGGCTGATGGCTGTTTGCAGGCTGGCCACAGCCCCCAGGCTCCCAAGCTCCCAGTCGAGACTGGCTGGAAGCAGGTATTTGGGATTTATTTATCTTCTATAATTGAAACTTTGTTGCCTTTCTCCATCACCGGGGAAACCAAGCCCCCTGCTTGCTTCAGCTCCGTGGCTGCCTGCCGCTATCTTGGTTGGGTTAATTTGCATATAGTCACACTGCATTACAACTAATTGATTTTATATTTGTCTTCCCTAGTAGCAAGATAGGAACTGTTTTTCTTTATTTGTGTCTATTATAATCCTTAGAGCAGTGTAGGCACTTACTAGTATTTTTGTTGTATTAATGAAGTGATGAGCTTAGCTATTTTAGATCTATTTCAAGATATAATAAACTAAAATAAATTAGTGAAATATTCATTCATTTACATTTTATTGATATCTATTATGTGCCTTGCATTGGGAACTCAGCAATGATCCAAATATAGAAGGTTCTTACTGTTATGGAACTTACATTTTTGCATGGAAATACAGTGAACAAACAAATGAATAAAGGCAATGTGATGAAAATTAAAAGGTAACTGTAATTGGTAGTTGGGTTGTCACTTTAAATAGGCAGACCTCTTTGTCAATGTGAATGTTTGAAATGGACTTGGAAGAGGAGGATGATCCAGCGATGCAAAGAACTATGGAAAAGATCAACAATGCCATGAGAGAGGGAACATGCTTACTGTGTTGAAAGCACTGATAAAAAATGTATCAAGCTTAAATGTGCTTGAAGTGTACTGAGCAAGGAAGATAGTAGCAAGTGATGAAGGAGATGAGATAGGCAGCAGACAAAACTGTAAGGTAGGGAGTACAAATTACAACTAAATGCAGAAGATATTGAAGGAGAAAGGCTATTGTAGTTGTCCAAGCAAAATATGAAGCTGATAGTAGCTCTGGGGAACAAGTGGAGATTTAGAGAAATAGACAGTATTTTGATCATACAATGGGCTGACCTTGAAGACAGATTGGATTTGCGCTTAAATGAGGGGGATGAATTAAGGTTGACTCCTATATTTGGGGCTTGAACACATGTAGATATTTGCTCCATATATTGTGATGGCCAAGTTGTTTTTTGTGTGTGTTTTTTTTTGGAGGGGGGAGGTCAATATTTTTGGAGGGAAATTACATTCTTTCTTGGATATGGTATATTTGAGATGATTCTTAAAAATTCAAGTGGAGCCCTAGTTGGTTTGGCTCAGTGGACAGAGCATTAGCCTGCGGACTGAAGGGTCCCGGGTTCATTTCTGGTCAAGGGCACATGCCTGGGTTGCGGGCTTGGTCCCCAGTAGGGGGCCTGCAGGAGGCAGCCGATCAATGATTCTCTCATCATTGATGTTTCTATCTCTCTCTCCCTCTCCCTTCCTCTCTGAAATCAATAAAAATATATTTTAAAAATTCAAGTGGAAATATTGAGCAGGTGCTTGGTTATTGCAGCCATCAGTATGTAGATAATTAAATCTGTGTGAATAGATAAAACTAAGGAAAGATCATTGAGAAAAAGAGCTTCTAGGACCAAGTTCTGTGATCTGCCAACATTTAACAGTTGGGCAAAGTGGAAGAGGTCCACCCAGGAGATTGGAAAGGATGGCAAATGAGGTAGGAGGACACTGAAGACAGTGTGGTGTCTTTGAAGGCAAGGACAGAAGGTGTTTGCAAGATGAAAGTGGTAAGTTCCCTTGAATGGTGTTGAGAGGTCAAGCAAGGTGAAGATGGAATACAGTTGGCCATCTGTATCCGCTGGTTCCTCACTGGTGGGTTCAACAAACTGGACTGAAAAATATTTGGGGGGAAAAGTTACATTGTTGCTGATGTATATTATGTACTAAGGCCTGTGATGATTGGGTCTGCATGGGCAGCGAGGGAAGGAAGAGGCGGGGAGGCTGGGAGGCAGGGAACCTGATTGGTTCTGATCACTGACCAGGCCTAGGGACCCTTCCCATGCACTAATTTCGTGCACCAAGCCCCTAGTCTATACTAAAAAAGGGTAATATGCTAATTAGACCAGATAGACTGGATGTCTTCTGGACGTCCTTCCGGACAAAGCCACGGTGGCAGGGACTGAGGCAGAGGCGGTTAGGAGTGATCAGGCCAGCAGGAGAGAGAGGTTAGGGGCAATCAGGCCAGCAGGGGAGAGCGGTTAAGGGTTATCAGGCTGTCAGGGGAGAGCGGTTAGGGTCAATCAGGCCAGCAGGGGAGAGTGGTTCGGGGTGATCAGGCAGGCAGGCAGACAGATGAGCGGGTAGGAGCCAGCAGCCCTGAATTGCGAGAGGGATCCCAGATTGGAAAGGGTGCAGGCCGGGGTGAGATACCCCTCCCCCCATGCATGAATTTTGTGCACCTAGCCTCTAGTTTTATGTAAGAAACTTGAGCATCTGAGGACTTTGGTATCTACAGGGGTCCTGGAACCAATCTCCTGCAGATACTTTTAGGTTTGATCACATGGGAGATGTTGAGGGCCTTGACAAGAGTGTTGTCCAGGATAGAGGCCACATTGGAGTAACTTGTTGTACAAAGCACATGAATGAAGGTCTGAGAAGATAAATATAGTGACATATTTTGAGATCCAGAATTCTATTTAGAACATTCTTGACCTGGTTATGAATTTCTCACTTGACATTCTGTATGACCAAACATCACTGAAAAAGCGATTAGGAAGTGTAACATACACTAACAAATCCACTTGAAGAGCAAACCCAAAGTCTTGGCCAATGATGTAACCATCAAAGTTAAACTGACTTAACAAAAGGAAAAGATAACCTAGTTTATTCTTCTCTTTGTTGTTAGTAGCATTGCTTTACTGTGTATCCCTTGCCATTTGCATAGTGCCTACCATACAATAGATGCAAGGTATTAGAAGTTGGACAAAAAGCTCATACTTGAAAATAAAATAAATCATAACATGTAGAGTTTCACTTTTCAGGAAAAATAGGAAGCATGTTTAACATTATTATAGTGATTGTAAAATTTTTATCAATACTTTCTCTTGTCAATTTCTTAATTTGCTTTCTATCAATTAATCATTTGTCTATGAATGATTTTCATCTTGCTAAAATATATTATTTGATCTATTCTAATAACTTTTCATTTTATTATTAAAAAATTTTTACATCTTTTTAAAACAATAGATAAGTTTGTAAAGTACAGATAAACAAGAAGATGTGAAAATTTGCTCATAAACTTATGTCCTATAAATAATAATATAAAGATTCTTTGTCTTTTTTTAATACATGTTATATCATGCATACTACTTTGTAACCTGATTTCTCACTTTGATTTTCTATTTTGGCAGATATTCTTATTATTTATAATGTGCATATAAGATTCATTGAACTTATCTGCTATTTGAGAGGGTGTTTATTTTTATTTTTTATAGTTCTGAACATTTTATAGCTAAATTTTTATGTATATCCATGTTTATTTCTTTAGGAAATAATCTTAGAGCTGAAAAACTTGATCAAAGAATGTAAACATTTTTAAATAAGTAAACTTTTAAATTGCCTTCATAGATAATTGTAGCATAAAAGCATCTTTATTCTAAAGATAGGACTTTTTAAAGGAAACTGATATTTTGTAGTAGCATTCCAGAAAACTACTTAATAGTTGGTTGTATAAACTATTATTTGGGCACAAAAATTCAAATTACTATTTTTTTTTAGTACAGCTCTGATTTCTCAAGGAAAGTTTTAAGTTAACATTTTATTGGATATTATATTTATCCTAAATTTTATCTTCAAAACAAAAATACATGCAACAAAATAGCTAGTAAGCTTATACACCATATTTACACAAAGATTGCAGGAGGAATGTAAAGAATCTGCATAGATTGTTCACGGAAGATTACTTGTCCTTAGTCCAAAGTGTCAGGACCATTAACATAAAGCTTGCATTTTCAGCATAGTATATCAAGGCCTTCACTCTTCTTTTGAAAATGACTCTGTAGCTGCACTTGAACATTTGCATGCAGGTTTGTTTGACTAATTGCTACTTGACTCATCTATCATAATACTAAGCTCTGGGATCACAAAAGATCAGATTTTCAAACCACTTCCTAGAATTAATTTAAATATTAATGTTGATATCTTGAAAAGATTCAGGGGAAGGTAGTTTTTATTGTTACTAGTAGTCTGTTTCAGTATTATAATCCCTTGAAAAAAAATCCAAAGTTATATATTTACTCACATTAATGTTATCCTGTTATGGTAAAAAATAATTGTAATAATATTATAAGTAGGTTAAATATGTAATCAAATATGCTTTTAAATTATAACTTTGGGGGGAAGCATCTTCAAGAAATCCTATCTAATAAAGAGGGAATATGCAAATTTACCCCCATGCCATCACAAAGATTGTGGCGCCCAGTCCCCTCAACCCTGCTAGTGTCCCCCAGTCCTTTAGCCCTGCCGCTGAGAGCGGACAGTGGGGTGTGGGGGCTTTGTTGCCACGGTGGTGGCGAAACCCCCAGGCCCGGCATACAGAGAGCGGACAGTGGGGCATGGTGGCTTCGTCGCCGTGGCGGTGGCAAAGTAGCCAGGCCCTGCAGAGAGCAGAGAACCACGGGGAGTGGGCCTAAGCCATCAGTAGAACATCCCCTGACGGCTCCTGGATTGTAGAGGGTGTAGGCCAGGCTGAGGGACCCCCCACCCCGTGCACAAATTTCGTGCACCAGGCCTCTAGTATAATTATAATTTGTAAGTGTGTTACAGATTTTCATGAGTATGTCTTTTGGCTTAGTGATCATTATACATTGAGTTTTTCACTGTTAATATGTTTACATTTTATCTGTTCACAATTGTGATTACAGATAAAATTTACACAAAAATAAAATATATAAATATGAAATCAGCAATTTGTTGAGTTTTGACAAATACCTACACCCATGTGACAACATCTTTAGAACATTTTAATAACTAATCCAGAAAGTCTCCCCATTTATTTCCCTTCCCTTCCAATTATCCTGCTTTACCCAACCAATTATTTTCTGATGTTTTTAGCCACAGATTTATTCTGCTTATTCTAGAACTTCATATTAGTGGAATCATACAGTGACAGCGAAATGTTTGTAATATTCATTCATGTTGTTCTTTGTATAAGTAGTTTGTTCCTTTTGTTGATAAGTAATATTTCATTGTACAATAATACATTTATTATTTATTCTCTTGATGGACATTTGGAGCTGTCCAGTTTTTGTCTATTATGATTAGACTACTGTGAGAATTCTGTCTTTTTGTGGACGTACATCTTCATTCTCTCTTAAATAACTAAAAGTGGAATTGCTGAGTTATAAGGTTGGTTAAGTATTTATTTTTAAAATAAATTAGCAAATTGTTGGTTGAAGTTGCTGTATCATTTTACACTCCCATCAGAAATTTGGGGAGTTTTGATTGCTTCATAGACTCACCAACAATTGGTGGTGTCATTATTTTTCATTGTAGTGATTTTAATGGGTGTATAATGGTATATTATTGTGGTTTTAATTTGCATCTCCCAGTAACTAAAGATGTTGAATGCATTTTAATGTGCTTCTTGGCCATTTATATATATATATATATATATATATATATATATATATATATATATATATAAACATCTATCTATTCAGGTCTATCACCTATCTTTTAATTGGGTGATTTAGCTTTTTGTATGGATTTTAAAGGCTCTCTTCTGAGGTCTATTGTCAGATATATGTGTTTAAGAATTATTTTCTCCTTTGTTTAACTTCTTATTTCTATGTGTTGTGCAAAAGTTTTTAATTTCAATGGTCTAATAAATCATTTTTTTAAAAAAAAACACATGCTTTATTGATTTCCCACAAAGAGAAAGGGAGAGGGACAGAGAGTCAGAAATATCGATGAGAGAGAAACATCGATCAGCTGCCTCCTGCACACCCCCCACTGGGGATGTGCCTGCAACCAAGGCACATGCCCCCGACAGGAATCGAACCCTGGACCCTTCAGTCTGCAGGCCGACGCTCTATCCACTGAGCCAAACAGGCCAGGGCTAATAAATCAATTTTTAATGTATTTTGTCTAAGAAATCTTTTCTCACCCCAAGATTGCAGAGATAGTATCCTGTGTTTTTTTCTATAAGCTTTATTGAGTTTTTACTTTTAATCTGTGATTTCCTTTGAGTTAACTATTGTGTATGGTATAAGATCAAGCTTGGTGTTTATTTTCTTAGCAGGTTACTATTCAATTCCAGCACTAGTCGTTGAAAATGTCGCCTCCCCCCACTCCCCCCCCCCCCCGTTTGAATGGCTTTGGTGACATTTTTATTTATTTATTTTTAAAATATATTTTATTGATTTTTTACAGAGAGGAAGGGAGAGAGATAGAGAGTTAGAAACATCGATGAGAGAGAAACATCAATCAGCTGCCTTCTGCACACCCCCAACTGGGGATTTGCCTGCAACCAAGGTACATGCCCTTGACCGGAATCGAACCTGGGACCTTTCAGTCCGCAGGCCGATGCTCTATCCACTGAGCCAAAACAGTTAGGGCGACATTTCTTTTTTTAAAATAACTTGGTCGTATAAGTGTGTGTCTGTTTGTAGATAAGTTATTTTACTGTAATGATCCCTTTGTCTATCCTTATTCCAATGCTATACTGCATTGGTTTCTGTGAATTCTGATGTCAGTGCCTGAGGTATTGATAGTCCTCCAACTTTGTTGTTTTTTTATGGTTGTTTTAGTTATTATAGGTTCTTTGTATTTTCCTAACGATTAAAATCAGATCCCCAATTTCCATAAAAAGCCTGTTGGGATAGGATTGGATCTCTAGATCAATAGAGTGAAAGGGAATTTACATCTTAATAATTTTTTGTTTTTCAGTCTATGGTGTTTCTTACAATGTTCTTAATATTAATAAATACACTACATGGTTAAGTTGTAAGAATCTTAAAATAGTCAAATTTTATTTGCCTTCATTCTTTAGCGATATTGATATATATATTTTAATATTTATTTGATTCAAATAAATTGTCTTTCAAAGAAATTATGAGAAGTAAAAATATACTCTTCTATGTTTATCTATACATTTATCCTTTAGGTACTTTTTATTTCTTCATGTTGGAATGAATTTTTTTTTAAAAATATATTTTATTGATTTTTTACAGAGAGGAAGGGAGAGAGATAGAGAGTTAGAAACATCGATGAGAGAGAAACATCGATCAGCTGCCTCCAGCACATCTCCTACGGAGGATATGCACGCAACCCAGGTACATGCCCTTGACCGGAATCGAACCTGGGACCTTTCAGTCCGCAGGCCAACGCTCTATCCACTGAGCCAAACCGGTTTCGGCTAGAATGAATTTTTATTTTGTGTTATTTTCTTGATTTAAATAACATCTTTTAGCATTTTCTTTTTTCCTTCTTTCCTCTCTTTTTGTCACTCCCTCCTTCTCTCTTTCTCTTTTCTAATACACATCTGCTGTTGTTAAGTTCAGTTCTCATTTAGATGAATATAGCTTGATTTCACCCTCATTTGTTAAATACATATTCCCTAGATATAGATGGATATACTATATAAGCCAGATATAAGATGCCCTAAATCTTCTGTACTCCAGATAATAGTCTTTTTTACTCCCATTGTATAGTTAATAGCAATCTAATTTCCTTGGTAGTCAGGATCACTTACCCCAACCAGTTCAGTGACCTCTTTTTTTGCATATTGACTCAGAGGTATGAGGAACCCTAAGCAACCAGATGACAGTTTCAACTTCCAGTTCAACAGAATGTTTGTCTCTAGGTGGAGGTTTTTCTCTCTATGGAACTAAGACCACTAGATTAGCAGGACCTGTTTGTAGAAATGTAAAGCAAAAGTTTTGCTAGTGTATCACTATGGGTAATAGTGAATGAAGCCAGTCATAGTTCTACCACTTGATTCCTGGACACATGAATTCTGCCGATGGATAAAAAGTACCACACATCATTCTCTGACTTAGAGCATATGCATTGCCATGTAGTACCTTACCCCACCTCTCAAGGTACTGCCACCTAATTAGCATTATAACCAAGTCTTCAGAAATTCATTCCACTCTTTTATCAAGCCAGATGCATCAGGATAGTGGGAACATGGAAAGATCAGCAAATTTCATGAGCATGGGCCATTGTCACACTTCATTTGCTATGAAGTGAGTTCCTTGATGAGAACAATGCTGTGTGGAATCCCATGGTAGTACAGGTAGTCTGTGAGTCTGTGAATGGTTGTTTTTGTATAAGCATTGCATCCAGGGAAGCAAATCCATATCCAGAGGAATTTTTTATATCAGTAATAACAGTAAAGAGCTGTGTTAGTAAGAAGGTAAAATAGAATGTTGGGACCCAAGAATTTCAGAGTTAAGGATTAAAGAAAACTAAGAATAAGACACTGGTTGTGAGTATTGTTTGAAGGTAAATTTTATTAGAATAAATGAGTCAAAAAGTTGTGGAAAAGTCTTGCTTTGTCTAAAATGTTGGCAAGAAATTTTCTTTTAAAATGTAGGAAAGTAACCTTGCTTGTTAGATCACAGTAGCCCAGATGAGAAGCAAGTTATTCAAATCAGTGCTTCTCAAACTATCTGGGTGAAGGAACAGTTCTTTAAAAATAGTTTTCCAGTGTGTTATGGGCTGCAGCTTTTATAACATATGAAAACGAATTACCAAAAAATGAAATGAAAATGTATATAAACATGCAAAAGTCAAGCATCCATTTTTTTGAATTTTGCTCTGTGACACTCCTCTAATGTTTAATTGCTTCCTCTGCATTTTAGTACTAGCTTCATCACAGTATTACTCTTGGACCAGTACTAGCCCCTGGGCCACACACTCTAAATGCATCAGAGACACTTGGAAAGTGAAAGGGTTGTTTAATAAAGGATTAGTGGACTGGCAATGACAGTTGGGAACCAGGACAATGCAAGTTCTTATTCCTACCTCTGAAGAAGCAACATATGAAAGAGGAGTTATGCTCTACTAAAGGGTTCAGAGAAAGTGTCACAGGAAGTGAGGTGGTTTTTCTATTGAGATAATAAGTAAAGGGTATTAAGCTTAAGAATATATGAAAGTATATTAGCAATGAAATAGTGCTTCCAATGATCACAGATGGCAAAAGTACAAGTAAGGTAGGTAAGAGCTAAGCCAGAAGAAAATTAGAGTTTTAGTTGTTTCAAGGGAATTGAATATGATGTAAACAGTTTTTCACTGAGATTGCTCTTAAATTCACCACTGTTGAATGGTTAGGATGATGTTCCTGGCCTTACATATAAACATCAATAAAAAAATTTTAAAACATTTAAAAAAATATGAAAAGTGTAATCAATTGCCTTTATTGAAAAACTAGGTAGGGTCCTGAGAACTGTACCACGTTTCCAAAGCTTTTGCCACAGTAGTCAACAAATCAGTCCACAAGTATTTACTCATTTCCCATGGAGAACACTAGTTATCATATTTGCATATTCAAGATAATTAGAATCTTATCTGAAAGAGAATAACTTTTCTATAATATTGAACTTGTGATACTTCGATTTGTCATACAACTTTTTAGTTTTTCTCCTGTTGTAATCTTAGAAGTTGGAGTGGCTTCTGTTAGGATTTAACAATGTTTGGGCAATACTCATTATACAACAAGAAAATGAAGAACTAGCACTTAAGTAATTGACAGCTCTATTGAGATTACAACATTTATAATAGCAAACAAAGTTTGCAAACCAAGAGGAGGCATCTGTGATTCCAGGAATACAATAGCTGAAAAACAGCTTAGTAAACTATTAAACTGTGGCTAGCTTCCAGTTAGTACCAACTAATACCATTTCCTGAACTGTGCTTTGTGTGTTTTTATAATAGTACAAGAAGCATCTCTATCTGTTTGTGCAATAACTGCCAACTTAACATTTAGGTTATACTGTTGTTTGTTTATGGATTTTTAGAAAATCCATTGGAGTTTACTTAAGAACCAACTCATTACAGTGGTATTATTTACTGAATTTTGTTTTCCTGACCATTAGCTAACTACAGTGTTCAGCATTACAAGGTTATAACTGTACAAAAAGGATCAAAATACCACATCCTAGTAGTGGCATTGCCAGAGAAGCAAAGTCATCGTCTTAGAAGTAAATGCCTTGCAGCACTGAAGAGATAATTCAAATGAACAAACTGTATCAGACCTTTTTCCTGTGGTAATCTTATAATTATATTTGTTTTAATTATTTCAATTAAAAACATAGTTATACATCTTGGTTACTTTTTGGTCATTCATATTAAACTACAGAAATGCAATACTTTTCTGATAGAATTTATATAAAAATTCAGAACAGTTCTAGAATTTTTATTATTGAAATTAAAGAGGAAGTGTTGTTAATGAACTGCAACATTTAATTAACTACAACTATTAGAATTGTAATCTCAAATCTGTTTGAGATTTTAGATGACCATCTTAAACATCTGGAAACTACCAACCAAGTATTATTAAATTCTGTACAAACATATTTCTAATTCAACTTACTGTATTAAGTATAATTATGAATCCATATAGCTAGTAATTATTAATATAGCTAACCAGTCATACGTTAGATGTGAGATATAATAGCCTTGCCATTTTTTTCTTGTTATACCTAAAGGCTACCCCAGCAGATTGAGATCCTGAGGAGCTGTGGGTAGAAAGGGTGCCTCTTCTCAGTACAGCAAACACTACTGAAATCAAGGGACTGTGTGGCTTTTATTTATGCCCTCCATTATTTTGACAACCTCTTTAGATTACTTCCTTGGAATTATCATCCTACCCTTCCCTCCTTTTACCCCTAGAACAAGGTGCCATAGTTCATGCTAGTTAGAATACATAGACAGAGAATTAGGATTCTAGGGAAGTGAGATGAGAAGGGGGTAGGTTGAACAGACAATTGATAAATTAGTTTTGACTGGCTAACACTTCAGGCAAGTGTTGGTTGCATTTAAAGAGCTAAAATGGAGTGAATATCTGGGGTTTGTTAAAATTCTTAATCTCCTTTAGTTCCTTATGTTATTACCAACTCTAATTAAAATTCAGAAAAGGTGATTTTATAACTCTCCACTTTGTCATTCAGTTACCTCATTTGGTAGGTTAGTAGTCTCTATTTATTAAGATGCTACGTAAATAAAGACTAACTTACTTTTAATTTACTCAAAATTTAGTCATTATTATTTATCGTTTACATATTATAAACCCTGGGGAGAAATTTTGCTGCTAAGGAAGTATTTAGGAATTTGTATACTTAACTTTATTTCCCATTAAGTGTTCTAGCAAATCGCCAACTTTACAGATACTAGGAAAAGATATCTTGAAAGTTATAGGAAATAGGGAGGGGAAAAGTTTCTACTGGGTGTTCAGTTTGAAACAAATGAAAATATCACTCCCTCAGTTTCTGTACTGCAGGAACCTTTTCCTGAATAGGAGAAATTGCTTTTGGCCACTTGAAAAACAATAGAGGCTTCTTGCCATGGCTGAGTAATTATTACCAATCTTACCACACCTCAAAAAAAAATTATAGAAATGGAAAAAATGCTTGGATGGGAGTGCACGGAGGTGAGCTGGATGATTCCCCGGCATTATGCCTGGAGGCACTCTTGCTGACTCAGAAAAGGAGAGTCCAGGCCGAGCCATGGTTTTGCTGCACTAAAGATGAAGAAATTTAAGTCTAGGTATTTGAAGCAGCTGGAAGTTGCAGATGATATTAAATGTGAGGGAACTGTCTGCATCTTATGATCTATTTGGAGGGGGTGGAGGGGGAACACCAGTTATCTTTGTGCTAATTCACCTTCAGTTCTTTCTGAGAGGTACTCCATGCACATGGTATACATGCATGTGGTTTGGAAGCACCGCCGCTGTGCTGAGAGTTAAGTGAGAAGTTGGAGTTCAGGTCTAACTAGAGTGGAGAGACCTTACTGAGCACCTTGGGCATTCACTTGACTCTTTCTTAGGGTAAGGACCATGCCCAGATGCAGTGCTATTTAATAGAACATTCTATAATATGGAAATGTCAGCATTGTTCAGTTTAGTAATCATGCACTGTGGTGTCTGAAATTAGAACAACTGACAGGTATTGGTCATGGCTGTTCACTTAAAACAATGGTCTGTTGCTAATGGGAGTGTAAAATGGTACAACCAGTTTTGAAAACTGCTTGGCAGTTTCTTATACAATGGAAGAATATCTATTCTGACCTAGCACTTGCATTTCTAGGTACTTATCCAAGGAAAACAAAAACATGCATGCTATGAGACTTTAGAGGAATGTTTATAGGAGATGATTTATATTATCCAAGTACTGAAAACAGTTCTTGTCACTTCATTAACAGGAAACCAGACAAATTGTGTTATATTCATGCAATGGAATGGTATTTTGCATGAAAAGAATTACTCATGCATACAGTAACATATATGAATCTCTAATACATATGTTGATTGAAAGATTACAGATTTAAAGGCTTTATTGTTTTTTTCTGAAGTTAAGGAACAGGTGAAATGATCCATGGCATTACAAAGAGAACAATGACAGTGATAGCTAAGGGTGTAAAATGGCTGGAAGAGAGAATACAAAGACCATTCTGGTGTGATAGAAATATTCTATATGATGATCAAAGTCATTACCCAAATACATAAATGTATCAAAAGTCAATCGATTGGCCCTGGCCAGTGTGCCTCAGTTGGTTGGAGCATCATCCCATACACCAAAAGGTGGCAGGTTTGAATCCTCGTCAGGGCACATATCCAGGTTGTGGATTCAGTCAGGCACGTGTGGGAGGGAACAGATTGATGTTTCTCTCACTCCCTTCCTCTCTGAAATTCAATAAAAAAAAAATTAAAAGAAAATCAATCAATTGTATGATCAGAATCTACATTCACTCTATATAAATTTTATCTAAAATGATTACAGAACAATGGATTGGCTTATGAGGTATGCTGGTGTGTGGGGTTTTTTAAGTTCCCCATTTATCTTGATACTGTTTTTTTCTCTACTTCCAAGTCTTTCCTCTCGTTTTGGGCCCTATTTTTCCTAACTGGAATCTTGGTGTCTTACTCTTTTTTTTGCGTTTTGCATCACCACATTGCTGCTCTATCCCAAGCTTTTAAATGTTTATACTTATGCTTCTTATTTTGGAGTCAATTAAAAAGCATGTCATTAAATAGTCATTGTTTACACATTTTTTTTTATTTTAGGAAACATAACACTTATTTTGCACATTTTTATATTTTAGAAATTCCTTATTGTCATATAATTTTATCAGATTTTATATTATGCTGTATTTATGTTTATAAGTTAGTGATTGTCTAAATATTGTCTAGTGGCATATGCCTCTAATTTTAGAAGGAAATGAGTATGGGGAAAAAATAAGATTTCTGAAAATGAAAATAACATCATTTATTTAATAAACATGCATTAGATAGCTTCAGTGAACCAGGTCTTTGGTTTGGCCCTGGGATCGGAAGTGGATGTGATGGAGAATGCCGAGCAGATGGTTACCATGAGAATATATAGGAGGAGGGTCAGTGAATCAATAGAAGCAAGGAGGACATGGTATTCCTCAGGAGGGCTTCCAGTGAGAGGGGTCTGGTGCTGTATAGAAGAATCAGATATGTGTAAAAACTTGTACAAAGGCAAGAAAGTTGTAACAAATGTTCATGTTTTTTGAACTGTGGATAATTTAGCATTAACTGTGTCTGAAGTAAGGAAAAGTGCAATTGAAAGGGAATCGGAAAATATGTAGTGTTTCTGACCAGTTCAGGAAATGCCACTGTCATTCTCCAAAACTTGTTTTTAATTCTGCAAGCTGTGGAAGAGCCAATAAAGCAGTGGTTCTCAACCTTCCTAATGCCGCGACCCTTTAATACAGTTCCTCATGTTGTGGTGACCCCCAACTATAAAATTATTTTCGTTGCTACTTCATAACTGTAATTTTGCTACTGTTATGAATCGTAATGTAAGTATCTGATATGCAGGATATATTCTCATTGTTACAAATTGAACATAATTAAAGCATAGTGATTAATCACAAAAACAGTATGTAATTATATATGTGTTTTCCGATGGTCTTAGGTGACCCCTGTGAAAGGGTTGTTTGACCCCCAAAGAGGTCGTGACCCACAGGTTGGCGACCCACAGGTCGAGAACTGCTGCAATAAAGGAATCCAAGATCGAGTAGGTGGGAGTTAGTGTGATCAGAGTTGTATTTAGACATAGCTGTTTGGAATATTTATTAGCTCTGAGATGCAACTGCAAACCATGTGCACCCACATACACACTTACTTTTAAAAAATCAAATGAGTTTAGTATATTACATTATTAATTTTTAAAATTATATAAATTTATTGGGGAGACATTGGTTAATAAAATTATATAGGTTTCAAGTATACAATTCTGTAATGTATCATCTGTATGTTGCATTGTGTGCTCACCACCCAAAGTCAAATCTCCTTCCATGACCATGTATTTGACCCCCTTTATGTCCCCCCATCCTACTTCCCTCTGGTAACCACCCTAAAGGTTGTCTGTGTCTATGAATTTTTATTTGTTTTTCTTGTTTATTCCTTTTTTGCTTGCTGCTTTATATCCCACATAGGAGTGAAATCATATGCTTCTTGACTTTTTCTGTCTCTTATTTCACTTACCATGATATTCTGAAGATCCATTCATCTTATTGCAAACTACAGGCCTGGTGCACGAATTCGTGCATGGGTGAGGTCCCTCAGCCTGGTTGGTGAATGGGGCTGATTGGGGCCACAGGAGGTTGCAAGGGGGAGGGGCAGTGGAAGGTTAGCCATCTGGCCAGAGGCAGGAGGGGCCGTGGGAGGTTGGAGGGCCAGCCTGATCGGGGCCAATCGGGGCCAGCCAACCAGGGGGTGGGGCCATGGGAGGTTGGCTGTGGGACCGCACTGACCACCAGGGGGCAGCTCCTGCATTGAGTGTCTGCCCCCTGGTAGTCAGTGCACGTATAGCAACTGGTCGTTCGGTTGCTTAAGCTTTTATATCCTACTAGAGGCCTGGTGCATGAAATTCATGGCTGGCGGGGGGGGGGGGTGGTCCCGCAGCCCGGCCTGTACCTCTCCAATCCAGGACCCCTCAGGGGATGTCCAACTGCCAGTTTAGACCCAATCCCCTAACTGGTCCCCTGCCGGCCCGGTCACCCTTAACTGGTCTCTGCTGGCCTGGTCACCCCCTAACTGCCCCCCCTGCTGGCCTGGTCGCCCCCTAACTGCTCCCCTGCCAGCCTGCTCATCCCCTAACTGCCCCCTTGCTGGCCTGACCACCCCCTAACTACCCCCCCTGCCAGCCTGATCACCTCTGACCACCTCTGCCTTTGCCCCCGTCACCGTGGCTTTGTTCGGAAGGAGATCGGATGTCTGGAAGATGTCCAGTTGACCTGGTCTAATTAGCATCTTACCCTTTTATTAGTATAGATATAATAAAACCTAGGTGGCGTCACATGGCACCCTTGCAAGATGGCCTTCGTGACATCACAAGTTGGCCGCCATAAGATGGCCGCCCTCACATCATCACAAGATGGCCACCACAAGATGGCCAGCAGGGGAGGGCAGTTGTGAGTGAACAAGCCAGCAGGGGAGGACAGTTTGGGGGCGATCGGGCCAGCAGGGGAGGGCAGTTGGGGGCAACCAGGCCATCAGGGAAAGGCATTTGGGGATGACCAGGCCTGAAGGGCAGGGTCATTAGGGGCGAAATGGCTGGCCAGGGAAGGAAGTTGGGGGTGATTGGGTCGACAGGGGAGGGCAGTTGGGGGCGATCAGGCTGGCAGGGGAGCAGTTAGGTGTCAGTCTGGCAGGGGAGCGTTTAGGGGGCGATCAGGCTGGCAGGCAGAAGCAGTTAGGGGCAATCAGGCAGACAGGCAGGCGAGCGGTTAGGAGCCAGCAGTCCCGGATTGTGAGCGAGATGTCTGACTGCCGGTTTAGGCCCGATCGGGTCCCCCAAGGAGTCCCAGATTGGAGAGGGTTCAGGCCGAGCTGAGGGACACCCCCTCCCGTGCATAGATAGTAGTATTCATCTTTTCTTATGGCTGAGTAGTATTCCATTATATATATACAGGGTGTTCCAAAAATGTATATACACACTTTGAATAATTATAAAGGCATTATTTATTAAAATACATTTCATTTTCCTTTAACAGCTATCAGCTGTTCAAGTATATGTACATTTTTTGGGACACCCTATATGTACAAACTCTTTTTATCTAATCATTTAGCAAAGGACACTTTGGTTGTATCCATGTCTTGGCCACTGTGAATAATGCTGCAATAATCATAGGTGTGCATAAATATCTGCAAATAAATGTGTTCAAGTTTTTTGGATAGATGCCCAGAAGAGGGGTTGCTGGGTCATATGGTGACACTTTTTTGAAGAAACTTAATATGGTTTTCCATATTGGTTTTACAAATGAATTTTCCACCAGCAGTATATGAGGTTTTTTTATCTACAACCTCTTCAATACTTGTTATCACTTGTCTTGTTAATAATAGCCATTCTAAAAGGTATGAAGTGCTATCTCTTTGTAGTTTTCATTTGCATTTCCCTAATAGGTAGTGAAGTTGAGCTTTTTTTCATACATCTGTTGGCCATTTGTATGTCTTCTTGGAAAAGTGTCTTTCAGGTCCTCTGTTCAGTTTTGAATTGGACTGTTTGTTTTGTTGTTAAGTTGTATGAGTTCTTTATATATTTTAGATATTAACTTCTTAACAGAAGTGTTTGCAAATATCTCCTCCCATTTGTTTGGTTACCTTTTTGTTTTGTTTTGATGTTTCTTTTGCTGTGCAGAAGTTTTTTAGTTTATATAGTACCATTCCTTTATTTTTGCTTTTACTTCCCTTAACTTTGAGGTCAAATTCATAAAATCATCTCTAAGACCAAGGTCCATAAGTTACTGTTTATGTTTTTTTCTATGTATTTTATTGTTTTGATTAATTTTGAGTTGATTTTTGTGTATGGTGACAAATAGCAATCTAATTTGATTCTTTTTGAAACTGCCCTGGTAATTTTTATTTGCAGCCAGCTTTGAGAACTGCTAGACTAGAGAATAGTTTGGAAGGGTTGAGACTGAGGGCCTGGAACTTGCCAGTTAGGGACAAACTTAGAGATCGAATGAAAGGTATGACGGTAGGGATAGAGAATAATACAATAGAACTTGGTCCAATTTTAGGGTAAAGATAAGAAGGAATAGAACTTGGTCCAATTTTAGGGTAAAGATAAGAAGGAGTTCAGTGTGATTTTCATGTTTAGCAGGGATGGTTGAGTAAATGCCATTTATAAACAGGAATACAGTAAAGCAATAAATACATATTTAATACCACCTATGTTTTAGGTCCCCTGCTTACTGTTTATCAAGGAACAAAGACACTTGGCTTTACCTTCTTGGAGTTTGCCATTTATACAGAGGATAAATAGATATTTTTGGATTTTTCAAGTGAAAACCTTATCATTTTATTTTATTTTTTTTCCCCGCTAAAAGTATTACAAAGGGTATTACATAAGTGTCCTTCCCCCCCCCCCCACCCTTGACAAGCCCCTGCCCTCCCTTACCCCCCAGTGTCTTATGTCCATTAGTTATGGTTATATGGATGCATACAAGTCCTTCAGTTGATCTCTTACTCCCCTCCCTCCTGTCCCCCAACCCTCCCTGGCCTTCCCACTGCAGTCCGACAATCGGTTTGAGGCAGCTCTGCCACTGTATTTATTATTGTTCAAAAGTTTGTAATGGTCTTAATTATCCATGAAAGAGTGAGATCATGTGGTATTTTTCCTTCATTGACTGGCTTGTTTCACTTAGCATAATGCTCTCCAGTTCCATCCATGCTGTTGCAAATGGTAAGAGTTCCTTCTTTTTAACAGCAGCATAGTATTCCATCGTGTAGATGTACCACAGTTTTCTAATCCATTCATCTACTGATGGGCACTTAGGCTGTTTCCAGATCTTAGCTATGGTGAATTGTGCTGCTATGAACATCTGGGTGCATATATCCTTTCTGAGAGGTGTTTCTGGTTTCTTGGGATATAAGTGTGGAAGTGGGGTTCCGGGGTCAAATGGGAGGAGCATTTTCAATGAGCGAGGAACGTATTATACTGCCTCTTTTAGAGGGTAAGGCAGTCTGCATTGACACAGTGCAGTGCACAAGAACACTTTATCATCACGAAATCTCCGCGCACTT
>NW_005871070.1:2165468-2166242 GCF_000147115.1 Myotis lucifugus | reverse complement strand
ATATCAATCCGCCGAGAGATAATTCGTCCTGAAGTATAACACTTTTTAGCTTCCTACTGATTCTCAGACGCCAGCCTATTTCCTCTTGGATTTTTATTTATAAAGAATCGTTCCCGGAGTGAAGGGAATCTTACAAATATATTTAGCTAAAAAAGATTAGTTTAAAACTGTATCAGGACACTGCTTTTTAATGCTCGCGTATCCTTTGAGGGGCCGCGAACACACCTGTTCGGAGAGCCACAGTTCGATAACAACCTGCTATAAAGAATCCGAGATAGAGTAGGTGGGAGTTAAGTGTGATCAGAGTTGTATTTAGACATAGCTGTCTGGAATATTTATTAAGCTCTGAGAGGCAACTTCAAACCATGTGCAACCACATACACACTTACTTTTAAAAAATCAAATGAGTTTAGTATATTACATTATTAATTTTTAAAATCATATAAAGATATTGGTGAGCCATTGGTTAATAATATTATATAGGTTTCAGGTATAAAATTCTGGAATGAATTATGTGTATGTTGCATAGTGTGATCATCACCCAAAGTCAAATCTCCTTCCATGACCATGTATTTGACCCCCTTTATGTCCCCCCATCCTACTTCCCTCTGGTAACCACCCTAAAGGTTGTCTGTGTCTATGAATTTTTATTTGTTTTTCTTGTTTATTCCTTTTTTGCTTGCTGCTTTATATCCCACATAGGAGTGAAATCATATGCTTCTTGACTTCCCCTGTAAAGGTTATTTCACTTACCATGATATTCTGAAGATCCAT
>NW_005871070.1:2144693-2165089 GCF_000147115.1 Myotis lucifugus | reverse complement strand
CCCACACCATTTATTGAAGAGACTATCTTGGCTCCATTGTATGTTCATGCCTCCTTTGTCAAAATTAATTGAGCATATTGGTTCGGGCTAATTTCTGGACTCTCTATTCTATTCCACTGATCTATATGTCTGTTCTTGTGCCAGTACCTGGCAGTTTTGAGAACAGTGGCTTTGTAATACAGTTTGATATCTGGCATTGAGATCCCACCTACTTTGTTCTTTCTCAGGATCGTTGCAGCTATTCGGGGTCTTTTTTTATTCCAGATGAATTTTTGGAGAGTTCGTTCTAGATCTTTGAAGAAGGCCATTGGTATTTTAATGGGAAGTGCGTTGAATGTATAGATTGCTTTGGGTAGTATGGACATTTTAATGATGTTGATTCTACCAATCCAAGAACATGGTATGTTCTTCCATCTGTTTATGTCTTCCTCTATCTCTTTTTTCAACGTCCTGTAGTTTTCTGAGTAGAGGTCTTTAACCTCTTTAGTTAAGTTTATTCCTAGGTATCTTAATTTTTTTGGTGCGATGGTAAATGGGATTGTTTTTCTAATCTCTCTTTCTGAAAGTTCACTATTGGTGTATAGAAATGCCTCAGATTTCTTGGGGTTAATTTTGTATCCTGCTACATTGCCAAATTCATGTAATAAGTCTAGTAGCTTTTTGATGGAGTCTCTAGGGTTTTGTATGTATAATATCATGTCATCTGCAAATAAGGACAGTTTTACTTCCTCTTTTCCAATTTGGATGCCTTTTATTTCTTCTTCTTGCCTAATTGCAATGGCTAATACTTCCAGTACTATGTTGAACAGGAGTGGTGAGAGTGGGCATCCCTGTCTTGTTCCTGTTCTTAGGGGAAATGGTGTTAGTTTTTGTCCATTGAGTATGATGTTGGCTGTGGGCCTGTCATATATGGCTTTTATTATGTTGAGGTATGATCCTTCTATTCCCACCTTTCTGAGAGTTTTTATCAAAAATGGGTGTTGGATTTTGTCGAATGCTTTTTCTGCATCAATTGATATGACCATGTGGTTTTTTTCTTTCAATTTGTTTATGTGATGTATCACATTTATTGATTTACGGATGTTGTACCATCCTTGCATCTCTGGGATAAATCCTACTTGGTCATGGTGTATGATCCTTCTGATGTACTGCTGGATCCGATTTGCTATGATTTTGTTGAGGATTTTGGCATCTATGTTCATGAGGGATATTGGCCTGTAATTCTCTTTCATTGTGTTGTCTTTACCTGGTTTTGGTATTAGGGTGATGCTGGCTTCATAGAATGAGCTTGGAAGTGTTCCTTCCTCTTGAATTTTTTGTAGTAGTCTGAGGAGGGTAGGTTTTAGTTCTTCCTTGAATGTTTGGTAAAACTCCCCTGTGAAGCCGTCTGGCCCTGGGCTTTTGTTTGCTGGAAGCTTTCTGATGACTGCTTCAATTTCTTCCATAGTTATTGGCCTATTGAGGTTTTTAGATTCTTCCTGATTGAGTTTTGGAATGTTGTATTTTTCTAGGAATTTGTCCATTTCCTCCAGGTTGTCTAGTTTGTTGGAGTAGAGTTGCCCGTAGTATTGTTTAACAATCATTTGTATTCCTGTGGGGTCTGTTGTTATTTCGCCTCTATCATTTCTGATTTGGTTTATTTGCGACCTCTCTCTTTGCTTCTTGGCGAGCCTGGCTAGGGGTTTGTCAATCTTGTTTATCCTTTCAAAGAACCAGCTCTTGGTTTCATTGATTTTCTGTATTGTTTTTTTGGTCTCTATTTCATTGATTTCTGCTCTAATCTTTATTATCTCCTTCCTTCTGCTCACTCTGGGGTTTTCTTGTTGCTCTCTTTCTAATTATTTGAGTTGTAGAGTTAGATGATTGACTACCATTTTTTCTTGTTTTTTGAGATAGGCCTGTAGAGCTATAAACTTTCCTCTCAGGACTGCTTTCATTGTGTCCCAGAGGTTTTGGATTGTTGTGTTTTCATTGTCATTAGTGTCCAGGATGTTTTTAATTTCTTCTTTGATGTCATCGGTAACCCAATCAATATTTAATAACATGCTATTCAGCTTCCAAGTGTTTGAGTATTTTGGGTTGTTTTTTTTGTAGTTTATTTCTAACATTATGCCATCGTGGTCTGCGAAGATGCTTTTTATGATTTCAATCTTCTTGAATTTGTGGAGACTTTGCTTGTGACCCAATATGTGGTCTATTTTTGAATATGTCCCATGAGCACCTGAGAGGAATGTATATTCCGCAGCTGTGGGGTGAAGTGTTCTGAAGATGTCAATTAAGTCCATCTGATCTAGTGAGTCATTTAGGATTGCTGTTTCTTTGCTGAGTTTTTGTCTAGCGGATTTATCCAGTGATGTCAGTGGTGTATTAAAGTCCCCTACTATGATTGTATTGTTGTCGATCTCTTCCCTGATATCTTCCAGAAGTTTTCTTATGTATGTGGGTGCTCCTACATTGGGTGCATATATGTTTACCAGGGTTATATCTTCTTGTTGTATTGATCCCTTTAGTATTATGAAGTGGCCTTCCTTATCTCTGGTTATGGCCTTCACTTTGAGATGTATTTTGTCAGATATAAGTATTGCTACCCCAGCTTTCTTTTCCTTTCCATTTGCGTGAAAGATATTTTTCCATCCCTTCACTTTCAGTCTGTGTGAGTCCCTTCTAATGAGGTGGGTCTCTTGTAGACAGCAGATGTATGGGTCATGTTTTTTTATCCATTCAGCCACTCGATGTCTTTTGGTTGGAGCATTTAGTCCATTTACATTTAAAGTTATTTTTGAAAGGTACTTGTTTGTAGCCATTTCTTTTTTTGTGTGTGTGTGGCTGTTTTCTTTCTGAGCTTGATATTTCTTCTTTTTACACCAGTCCCTTTAGCATTTCTTGCATGGCTGGCTTGGTGGTGATAAACTCCCTTAGCCCTTTTTTGTCTGTGAAGCTTCTTATTTCCCCTTCAATTTTGAATGATAGCCTTGCTGGATAGAGTATTCTTGGATTCAGTCCTTTGCTTTGCATCACTTTGTAGATTCCCGTCCATTCTTTTCTGGCCTGATGTGTTTCTGTTGAGAAATCATTTGATAATCTAATGGGAGATCCCTTGTATGTTACTTTCCGTCTCTCTCTTGCAGCCTGTAAGATTCTCTCTTTATCCTGAACATTTGCCATGGTAATTATGATGTGTCTTGATGTGGGTCTTTTCGGATTCACCTTGTTTGGGACTCTCTGGGCTTGTGTGACTTTTTTCTTCCCCACCTCAGGGAAGTTTTCTGATATTATTTCTTCGAATAGGTTTTCTAATCCATGTTCATCTTTCTGTTGTTCTGGCACCCCTATTATTCGTATGTTGTTTCGTTTCATGTTGTCCCAAAGCTCCCTTAGGCTCTCCTCCTGTCTTTTAATTTTTTTCTCCATTTGCAGTACAGTTTGAGTGTGTTTTGCTTCCTTGTCTTCTAATTCACTAATTCGGTCCTCCGCTTCTCCCAGTCTACTGTTGATACTTTCAATGGTGTTTTTTATTGCAGCTATGTCGCTCTTCATTTCTTCTTGGGACTTACTTAAGTTGTTGATTTTTTCATCTGTTTCTTCTAGCTTCTTGCATAAGTAGTTGAGTTTTTCATCTGTTTCTTCTTGCTTCTTGAACATCTGGTGCATGTACTCTAGGAACCTTATTCTGAATTCTTTTTCCGTCATGTTGCATATCTCTGTATCACTTAGCTGCTTTTCTGGCGAGTCCTCCTTTTCTTTCCTTTGGGGGTTTCTTTGTCTACCCATGTTTGATCTCACTGACATGACTAGTTGTTGAGTCGTTCAGTGGCTGGACCCTGGGTGGCAGTGGCTGCTCCCTGGGTGGCAGTGGCTCCTCGGGCTGTGGTTGCTCCTTGGGCGGTTGTGGTAGCAGCGGCTCCTCTGTTGATAGCAGGGCCTCTTGTGGGTGCTGTTCACAGCTGTGGTGGCTCTTCTGGCTGGTGGAGGGAGGCTTCACACACAGCAACTGTTCCCCAGGCAGAGCGTGTGGTGATCAGGAGGCCGCTGTTGCTTGAATCTGCTGCGTTGATTTAAAGGCACAAAGTACAACACAACAAGGCACAACGTACCAGGCACTGAACACTATTGTATTTACGATATTACTAACCCCAAATAAAGGTGGCCACCCGAGCTTAGAGTGTTGGGAGATAAGGGGGAAAGAAGAGGAAAAGGTAGAAGAGAAAAAAGAAAGAAAGAAAAAAAGGAGTGCAAAAATGAAATTGGAAAAAGGGAGGGGAAAAAGAGGAGGAAAAAAAAAAAGTAAGAGAGAAAAGAGAATGAAGTATAAAAGGGGAAGAGACTATTTATATGAGGAGAAAACTCCTATAGGTCCGCCACTAATACCAACAAATTACAGCAACAGATTCCTGGAGATGAATACAAACTACAAACAACCAATAATATCAAGCGACGCAAGGGGGAACAGAAGCACAGAAATAACCGGGGGGGGGGGAGAGGGAGGGGCAGGAAAATAAAAAGAATAAGCAGTCTAACCTCACAAACAATCCTAAAAAAAAAAAAAACAAAAAAAAACACCCAATATACTCGTCAATCAAGCAAACAACAATAAAACAATGGAGAGAGAAAAGAAGAAGAAGAAGAGAAAAAAAGGAAAAAAAAATTGGATAGTGAAGGAAGATAAGGGAAAGGTGTACAAGGATTTAGAACAGGGGATTGGACATAGGATATATAAGCAGGGTTAACTTTTGACGGGGGGGTAAAAAGAGTATGGAAAATCAAAAGCTGGAGTAGGGTAAGAGAAACAGGACAGCAAAAGGGAAAAAGTGGGGAAGATTGTTTAGCACAGAGGCAAATTGAGGTAGAGAAAAATGTTGCTAAAGGAACGATGAAAATAGAATGGAGAACATTAGTCCCAAAATAAAATAAAGACAAAATAAAATGACACTTTAAAGAGTGGTAAAATGGTAGCGGTAATAATACTAGTTAAAAATAAAAATGTAGTAGCTGAAAGGGCAAAATCAGGTGATGGAGAAAAAGAAAAAAGAAAAAAAGAAAAAAAATGTTTTCTTAGTTAAAAGGAGAAAAAGTAATTTAAAAAAATTAAAATAAAAATGTGCAGTAATGCAGGTGCTTCAGATC
This sequence comes from Myotis lucifugus, assembly GCF_000147115.1. Classification (NCBI taxonomy): domain Eukaryota; kingdom Metazoa; phylum Chordata; class Mammalia; order Chiroptera; family Vespertilionidae; genus Myotis; species Myotis lucifugus. The sequence continues at coordinate 2,159,965 of NW_005871070.1, read as the reverse complement.
TTCTACTCTTCTTATTGGCACGCCCGGAATTCAGGAGAATGTTGAATTTTCCTCTGTTACACTGTTCCTCCGTGGTGTAAGCCACAGTCCTGATTTTAAGGCCGGCCGTAAAATCCCCTTATTGCCTTATCTGTATTTACAGAAGAGTCAGTTCGTGGCTCTGCCTCTGGGTGGCAGTGTGTCTGGATTGACCTCCGAGGTTAAAAGTTCTCTGTGTCCAGAAGCTCTCTGTTGTACCTGAACCAGCTCCGCCCAGAGCTGGTTCCCCAGGCGCCACTCCCAGCTCTGTTTCCCAGGCTCCCCAAAAACAATCTTCCCCTACAAGCTCTGCTAGTGACCCCTACTGGGCAATCACATGCACTGGGGCCAACAATCAAACTCACAGAAGTAAGAGGAAGTGTGCAAACAAGAGCCTAGGAAGCTGTTCGAACTCTCAGGGTTCCACCCTCCAGAACTGCGAGGCGGAGTGTCTGCGCGCGCTCAAGCCCCTGGCAACAAGTAGCCGGCTATCAGGGAAACTCTGAGGCCGCCCTTTTGCATCCATTCCAACTATGGGCTCATTTATAGTGTTACCTTCTGGCAGCAGCCCTGCGGGAGCCCTCCCCACTTGCGGGTCACGCTGGCCTCTATGGGCGCGGATTTTGGAGGGGGCAGATTTTCCCCTGCGCCCGCGCGCGCGTTCCTCGCTCCAACCTGAACTGCAAACCGCACCTTTGGGGTAAGTCTAACCTTTCCGTGGGGGGGTGCCCGTCTCCTCTGGGCTCTTACAGTCGCGTTGCTTGTGAGTCGTTGCCTCCGGGTTAGTAGCCGCCGGGTTAGTAGCCGATCTCTGGATGCCGGAACCAGCTACCTAAGATGGCGCGGTCTCGCCGCTGCGCTGGCGCCCATGGAGAGGTTTCAGCCTCAATCTCTAACCATCCGCATTTTTTAGGAGTACTCTGTCTTTCCTGGCTGCAGACTGTCTCTCAGCTGAACCTCCCCAGCTTGATCGGGCTGATTGTTACCCGTTTCAGCTGCTCGCCCCTATCTGCTCCGGGATAAAGCACCAACACGTCCGTCTAAGCCTCCGCCATTTTTTCCCCCTAATCATTTTATTTTTATACAAAGGGTGTGTTTTTGTATATGCATACATAATATACACTGAATGGCCAGATCATTATGACCACCTGATGTTTGTAGGCAAATTAGCTATGATTTCGCCCTGAAGTTGCTAGAGAGCCAGACCATTATAAATAGGGAAGCAGGTTGTTTACCTCGACAGTAGAAGTGATTTTTTTCTGAAGATATGGGTAAACAATGCGATTTAACAGCCTTTGAACGTGGGAGATATATATATTGAGTGGCCAGATTATTATGACCACCCCATCAGTACTTTGTTGGGCCACCTTTTGCCTTCAATACTGCGGCGATTCTTCTTGGCATTGACTCCATGAGATGTTAAAAGGTGATGCGAGGAATCTGACACCATGCCTGATGAATAGCTCTGTCCAGTTCTATGAGATTTGATGGTTGTAGAACCAGCTTCCTGATGGCTCTTTTAACTTCGTCCCACAAATGCTCAATTGGATTGAGGATTGAGATCTGGTGATTGTGGGGGCCACCTAAGCAAGGTAAAGTCTCCCTCATGTTCTTGAAACCACTCCTGCACAATATGAGCACCGTGGCATGGCGCATTGCCTTGTTGGAAGAAGCCATCTCCATTGGGATATGCCATCAACATGATAAGCAACGATACTTAGGTATGTTGTGCTATTCAGACATTGTTCCACACGAATTAAAGGGCCCAAATCATGCCAGGAAAACATGCCCCAAACCATAACACTGCCCTCACCAGCTTGAAGGGTTGTACTCATGCATGTGGGGTGCATGCTTTCATGCTGTTTCCACCAAATTCTCACTCTGCCATCTGCATGATGCAACTGGAAACATGATTCATCGGACTGCATGACTTTTTTCCAATGCTCGACTGTCCAATCCTTGTGTTCCTGTGCGAATTGGAGACGTTTTATCTTGGTAACTGCAGACAGTAAAGGTGTTCGAACAGGCCTTCAGCTTCCACAACCCATAGGATGCAGTGTACGGCTAATTTGCCTACAAACGTCAGGTGGTCATAATAATCTGGCCACTCAATATATATATATATATATTCCTCGTTCAAAGGCTGTTAAATCGCGTTGTTTACCAAAATCTTCAGAAAAAAATGACTTCTGTCGTGGTAAACAACCTGCTTCCCTATTTTTAATGGTCTGGCCCTCTAGCAACTTCAGGGCGAAATTATAGCTAATTTGCCTACAAACGTCAGGTGGTCATAATAATCTGGCCACTCAGTGTATAAGTTAATATACGAATATGAGTGTATAAATGTGTATACATATATGTATACATACACATGTAGCTTTAATAAGACCTTCATTTAAAAGAAAACACTTCCAATATAATAAAAGAATAGCAGTTTTTTGTTTTATATCCCTAAAAAGAGCATTGTGATTTTAGATTCTATGTGACCCTTAAGATGTGCGATTAAAAGGTAAGAAATAATTGCCTAAGTTTTTTTTATTATTATTAATGTAACATAGACTCTGTGGGTATGAATGAACTGAGTTAAAAGGTATTCAGTATATTGGCTAGTTCATATTTAATTTTGATGTCTGTTGACTATTTTCTAATATCAGATCAATGTACTATTTAAAAGTTATCTGTATCTCTAATTGCGCAAAGTACAAATTTTACAGTTTATTATTACTTTTTCTGCAGTTCCATTTCTGTTCTTTCTGTTCTACTTGCTATTGTACATATGTGTGTACACTATATATTTCGTTGATAAACTACATAAAACTGCCTAAATTTGAATACTATTTCTTGTTAGTTGCATACTCTCTGCTTCTGCTTCCTTCTCTATAAAATGGGATAATATCTGACCCACCTAGAATAAAAGACTCACACAGAATGACAGTGAAGGGATGGAAAAATATTCCCTGCAAATGGAAAGGAAAATAAAAGCTGGAGTCCTAGCCAGTTTGGCTCAGTTGATAGAGTGTCAGCCCAATGACTGAAGGGTCCTGGTTTCTGTTCTGGTCAAGGGCACATACCTTGGTTGCAGGCTCGATCCCCGGCCGTGGTGGGAGCGTAAATGGGAGGCAACCAATTGGTATCTCTTGCACATCAGTGTCTCTCCCCTGCTTTTCTAATCTCTCTAAAAATCAATGGAAAAATATCCATGGGTGAGGATTAACGAAAGAAAGAAAGAAAGAAAGAAAGAAAGAAAGAAAGAAAGAAAGAAAGAAAGGAAGGAAGGAAGGAAGGAGAAAGGAAGAAGGGAAGAAGCGAAGGCATGGGAAGGGAAGGAAGGAAGAAAGAGAAAGGAAAGAAAGGAGAGAGAGAGAGAGAGAGAGAGAGAGAGAGAGAGAAAAGGAAGGAAGGAAGGAAGGAAGGAAGGAAGGAAGGAAGGAAGGAGAAAGAAAGAAAGAAAGAAAGGAAGGAAGGAAGAAAGAATAAAGAAAGAGAAAGAAAGACAGACTTTGGGCCAGAAGGGAATAGCATGAAGTACACAAGGTAATGAAAACCAAGGGACAGAACCCAAGACTACTCTATTCAGGAAGCTATCATTCAAAATCAAAGGTGAAATAGAGTTTCTGAGACCAAAAAAAGGTGAAAGGAGTTTATTACCACCAAACCAGCACTGCAAAAAAAATGCTAACAGGACTGTTGTAAGAAGAAATAGAAGAGAAGAATACAGGCATAAAGAATAAGAATGGCAACAATTAAGTACCTATCAATAATAACCTTAAAAATGGCAGATTTACAGCCAACATCATATTCAATGGGCAAAAAGTAAAAATGTTTCCCTTAAGATCGGGGATGTTAGCATTCATCACCCTTATTTAACACTAGTGGCCCTGTGCGTGAAATTCATGCACATTGAAAGGGAATTAATTAGAGGATGTGACCGTGAGGCAGTCCACGTTTCTGAAATTCAGTGACATGAATTTTAGCTATTACTTTGCCAAATAAATGGAATTTACAGATATCATTTAAAAGAGCATTCAGCTTCATATTAAAAACTCCTGCTACCAAGTCAGGTCTGTTTTCAACTTTTTGCCAGTGTTGTAAATTGTTTGCAATATCTGCCCATTTGGGGTTGCATGACATGGTTATGAATAAATCGGGCTTGCCATACCGCGTTACAATTTCATAGCATCCTGATATCGCTGCTGCATATTTCTGGGATTACCCTCAAAAGATGATGGAAGTATTATCATTTTATCAATCAGCACATTGTCCTTTTCAGATCTAGATTTGAGATCATCCATCAAACCACTATATTTTTCAACTCTCAACTTAGATTGGTTTGCTTTGATGAAATTTATTCGGTGGCCTCCATTTTTGAATACAAATCCACGATAAACTGTTGAGTTAATTTTCCTGCATTTAAAATAGGATTGAACGTGTCCCACACAGAGAGATGAAATCCATAATACTGCATTTGTGTGACTCGTGTCCTTACATTTTGTCTAGTATTATTGTCGATTACACTGTCGTCTCTAAGTCTTAATGCAATATCTGTTCCCCAGCCTTGTTCACCATGTGGAAAAAGAATAGGATATGTCATCACATCTAATGTAGGAGACAGGATATTGACTTGTTTCATTTTAGTGGCATTGGATTATTGGGATCTGGTTTACAATGAATGAGCAACTCCCTTTCAAAAGGAGGTTCTCCATCTTCGTTTATGAATATGACAACAACCTTGGTAAACGGGGAGAATTATATCTACCTGGGTCACTGTTATGATCGTATTTAATTGCCATTGTTACTTCTGTGGGAGCAATACCTTTTGCTGCTGCTTCAGATTGGGCTTCCTTTTCTACCTCATCTAACATCTTGTACGATTTTTTTAATTCATTTATTTCTTGCATGAGGTTGTTGATGTTGATCATGAGTCTTTCTGAGCAGCCCTGGTTTTCGGCATTGCTAATCTTTTACTTGTAGCTTCCAGTACGGTGATAAACTTGTCCGTGTATTCTAAAACAGTATGGCCCATATCCTGATGGCGATGCAATATTTGCACCCATGGAAGCAAAAGCAAAATAACTATTTATGGAACGAATATTTTCCATGAAATTTTTACTGTCAGAATCTTCGTTTGTCATTAATCTTTTTAAATATTCCAGGTAGAAAGATGGCTGCCGATGGGAAGGCAGACTGCAAGATAGTGTGTGAGAGAATGAAAGGAGAGGGTGTGAATGTACGGAGAGTGTAAATGTGTGGGTGAGCGATAGCTATACTCCAGGGGACTGTTGGAGACTGCTGATTTGGGCTCCCCTAACCGGGAAGCCTCCACTGCTGCTGAAATCTCCCCTGGAGCGGCCGGCTTTGCCGTGGAGACCGTGCCATCTTGAAGGGGAGAGTGGCTGTTATCACAAGCGTATACATCCAGGGACCCTGCAACCACGGCACCCAGGGACCAGCTACGAACCCAAGAACACCAGTCTCAAGCAGCATGAATACGTGAACTCGCACGAGCCCTGCTCCTTCTCACGGAAAGGTCAGATTTCGCCTAGAGCAGTGGTCGGCAAACTGCAGCTCATGAGCCACATGTGGCTCTTTGGCCCCTTGAGTATGGCTCTTCCTAAGCCTTAGGAGTACCCTAATTAAGTTAATAACAATCTACCTATCTATACAGTTTATGTTTAAAAAAATTGGCTCTCAAAAGAAATTTCAGTCGTTGTACTGTTGATATTTGGCTCTGTTGACTAATGAGTTTGCCGACCACTGGCCTAGAGAAAGATGAGGTCTGTAATCCAGGTTGGAGAGAGGAAAGCATGCGAGGGAAGTCTGCACCCCATAAAGTCTACAGCCTCTGGGGCCAGCGTGACCTGTGAGTGTGGAAAGGGATCCGCAGGGCTGCTGGCAGAAGGAAACTCTAAAAATCAGCCCATAGCTGGACAGGGCGCAAAAAGGCAACCTCGGATTTTACCAGTGTGCTGGCTGCTTAGGGCCAGAGGAAAAAGGATATGTGGAAGAGATGTTTGGAGAATTGCATGCAGAGCTGGACGGAGAGAGAGGGCTACATAACCAGACACTCAGAGAAGAGAGATCATGGGGAGACAAAGAAACAGCCCGCAAATGAAAGAAAAGGAGGAATCACCAGAAAAGGGAGTGAACGGAAAGGAGGTAAGCAATATGTCAGAGAAAGAATTCAGAGAAATCGTCATAGGGTGGCTGAAAAGAATGGAAGACAAATTCAACAACATGTGTAAGAACCAAGAGCAAATGAAAAATGACATCGCTGCTATAAAGAACTCAATGGAAAGCACCAACACTAGACTAGAAGAAGCAGAGGACTGCATCAGTGAGCTAGAAGACAAGGGAGGAAAAAATACCCAAGCAGAGCAGCATCTAGAAAAAAAACTTAAAAAACAGGAGGAGAGCCTAAGGGAACTTTGGGACAACAAGAAACGAAACAACATTCGCATAATAGGGGTGCCAGAAGGAGAGGAAACTGAGCAAGGAATAGAAAACCTGTTTGAAGAAATAATGACAGAAAACTTCCCTGATATACGGAAGAAAAAACTCACACAAATCCAAGAAGCTCACAGAGTCCCAAACAAAATGAACCCCAAAAGACCAATGCCAAGGCACATTATAATTAAATTGGCAACAACCAATGACAAAGTAAGAATCTTAAAAGCGGCCAGAGAGAGACAGAAAGTTACCTACAAAGGATCCCCAATCAGACTAGCGACTGATTTCACAACAGAAACACACCAGGCAAGAAGAGAATGGAATGAAATATACAAAGTCATGCAAAGGAAGGGTCTGAATCCAAGAATACTGTACCCAGCAAGGCTATCAATAAAAATTGAGGGTGAAATCAAAAGCTTCACAGACATAAAAAGGACTACGGGAGTTTATTACCACCAAAGCAGCAATGCAAGAAATGCTAAAGGGTCTGCTGTAAAAAGCAGAAATAGGAAACGAAGAAGGAAGACAGGCGTAAAGAATAAAAATGGTGACAGACAAGTATCTATTAATAATAACTTTAAATGTTAATGGATTAAATGCCCCAATCAAAAGGCATAGGGTAGCTGAGTGGATAAGAAAACATGACCCATATATCTGCCGTCTACAGGAAACCCACCATAGAAAAAAGGACTCACACAGACTGACGGTGAAGGGATGGAAAAAGATTTTCAGGCGAATGGAAATGAAAAAAATCTGGGGTAGCAATACTTATATACCAAGCCACTGTTCTGAAAACTGCCTGGTAGTGGCACAAGAACAGACACATAGACCAATGGAACAGAATAGAGGACCCAGAAATTGACCCAAGCCATTATGTTCAATTAATATTCAACAAAGGAGGCAAGAGCATACAGTGGAGTCAAAACAGCCTCTTTAATAAATGGTGCTGGAAAATTTGGTCAGATACATGCGAAAGAATGAAACTAGATCACCAATTTACACCATACACAAAAACAAACTCAAAATGGCTAAAGGACTTGAATGTAAGACAGGAAACCATAAGAATCCTACAAGACTCCATAGGCAGCAAAATTGCAGACATATGTCATAGCAATATCTTTACACAGATCCTAGGGCAAGAGAGACTAAGGAGAAAATAAACAAATGGGATTACATCAAAATAAAAAGCTTCTGAACAGCAAAAGAAACCATCAACAAAACATCAAGAAAGCCCACTGCATGGGAGAACATACTTGCCAATGTTATCTCTGATAGGGGTTTAATCTCCAACATTAAGGCTTGACTTGTGGTACTAGTGGCTGTAATTTTTCAGGTAAAAGTGTCTCAAAAGGCCATTTCTAATTTTTTCCCCAGTTAATGAGGCAAGCAATTCTAAGATCTTCTACAAACATCTAGCCATCTAAAATGGAAAGATGAATCCCTCTGCCTATACAAACAAGCTAGCTATTGGAGGGTGGATGGAGTATGCTACTCTTAGGATATCATACAGTCTTCAAACTGAAATCTTAAATGTTTTCAGTATGAAAAACCTGAGATCAGATGCTTATGTAAAGAAAGTGCTATTCACGCAGTAAACCCAAAACAAATGGATAGTGCTGGCCATATTTTGTCTTTCTGACTTTTCCTTGGGAATCTACGAGAACCTCTCCCTCCCCGCTCCCCCAATAAGATCATTTAAGTGTGTGTTAAGCAACTACAGAATACTAAATAAAAAGTTTGGCCAAAACCAAAAATAAAAATAAAAAGAAATAAATAAATATGCCAGGTAATCTGGAAAACGTATATCATTTGGACAGACTTTCCTTTTGCTACAACATGGAGTAAATTTCCCATTGGATGGTTTTTCATCAGAGAAATTTAGTGATATGCAAAATTCACATCTAACAGTCATTCCACCACAACTGTGTTCAAGAATTATATCCTCATGTACTCGATTTTTGCTGAGAAGGCAGTTCCTACCAGAATTGGTAGTACTTGTTGATGACTGTTCTCTAGACATATTCTGTCGTCACCACCGCCTTCTTTCAACTTCAAAGGCACATTGGTCTTTAGACATTTTCTGTCAATGATGCCGGTGTTTTTCGGCGACGTTTTTCCAATAGATGCATGCTTCTCTGCAGACATTTTCTGTCGATGACGCCGGCATCTTTCAGCTGCAGAGCTATGTTGTATCCACAGTTGTTCTTTAGACATAGTCCCACCTCTCTACTGTCACGGTCTGAGATGCAGGTGAGTGAGAGTCCTGGCTGTCAGGCCGCTGAGTTCTGTCTGACCAAAGGCTGATTCTGGCTGATTCTGGGGGGGTGGGACTTCCTCCTCCCTGCTGTCAGTTTCCACAGCTGTGATGAGGAAGCTGAGGTGACAGAGGGAGCCACACCCTCCAAGCAGCCCTCTGTCTCCCTCTGCTCTATATCCAGCGACCTCCTGCTCTGCCAGGTCTTCCAAACCTCCCGCTCTCCGCCCACTCACCTGGCTCTGCTCTCCGCTCGCGAAGGTCCCGGGATCCCACAGGTGTGGCTTGGCACCGCTGGCCTTGCCTCCCGGGGCCGGCGATGGTCCCGGGAGCCCATGGCCTCCATTGCCTCCTGGGGCACTTGACACCTGTGTATGCAAAATGGCTAAAGTGTAGATAGTTCTTTTATTAGTGTAGATAGTTCTGGGTGTCCTAGCCTTGGCTATCAGACAAGAAGCAGAAATTAAGCCACCCAAACTGAGAAAGAGGAAGTAAATCTGTCATTATTCACAAATGACATGATATTGTACATAGAAAGCCCTAAAGCTTCCACCAAAACACTACTAGATTTAAAAAATGAATTAGACAATGTAGCAGAATACAATATTAACATCCAGAAATCAATGGAATTTTTATACACCAATAATGAACTCTCAGAAAGAGAAACTAAAAAAAAAAAAATCCTATTTACCATTGCAACAAAAAAATAAGGTACCTAGGAATAAACTTAACCATGTAGATAAAACACCTGTACTCAGAAAACTATAGAACATTGAAGAAAGAAATAGAGGAAGGTACATACAAGTGGAATCATGTATCATCTTCATTGATTGGAAGAATTAACATCATTAAAATGTCCATGCTACCCAAAGCAATCAATAGAGTCAATGTAGCCCAGTTGGCATAGCTCAGTGGTTGCGCACTGACCTATGAAGTAGGAAGGAGGTCGCAGTCATGGCACATAGCAGTAATTTTGCCGATATTTGCTCCTAGGGCAAGGGAAACAAAGGAAATAAAAAACAAAAGGGACTACATCAAACTAAAAAGCTTCTGCACAGCAAAATCATCAAAATGAGAAGGGAACTCTCTCTATGGGAGAACATATTCACCAATGATACATCTGATAAGGGGTTACTTTCCAAAATATATAAACAGCTTATACAACTCAACACCTGGAAGAAACACAATTCAATTTAAAAATGGCCAAAGGACCTGAATAGACACTTCTCCAAAGAGGACATACAATACAAATAGTCAATGGACACATAAAATAATGTTCAATATCAGTAATCATCAGAAAAGCAAATTAAAAATAAAATGAGATATCACCTTATACCTGCCACAATGGCTACCATCAATAAATCAACAAACAACAAGTGCTGGTGAGGATATGGAGAAAAAGGAAACCTCATTAACTGCTGGTGGAAATGAAGCTACCGTAGAAAATAGTATGAGTTTCCTCAAGAAATTAACAATGGAACTTGCATTTGATCCAGAGATTCTACTTCTGAATATATATCCCAAGAATTCCAGAACACCAATCAGAAATAATATATGCACCCTATGCTCATAGCAGCATTATTTTCAATAACTAAGATATGGAAGCAGCCCAAGTTCCCATCAGTAGATAAATGGATAAAAAAGCTTGGTATGACTACATAGTGGAATACTTTGTGGCTGTAAAAAAGAAGAAATTCTTACCTTTTGCAAGAGTGGATCTGCAGAGTATTATGGTAAGAGAAGCCAGTCAGAAAGATAAATATCACATGATTTCACTTCTATATGGATTCTAATCAACAAAATAAACTGATGGACAAATTAGGATGAGAGGCATGGATTCATGGAACAGACTGACACATCTCAGAAAGGAGAGGGTGTGGGGGGAACTGGAAGAGATTAATCAAAAAACATATATGCATATATGCATAGCCCATGGACAGACAATAATGTGGTGAAAGCCTGGGATGGGGTGGGGCTGGGTGGACAGGGACAGACCGAGTGGGGGAAATGGGGGACATCTGTAATACTGTCAACAATAAAAATAAAAAAAAAAAATTTAAAAAAAGTAAAATGGGATAATAGGTAGCAAGATCCACATGAAGACTTGCAGACTTGATGCATGTAAAGTGCTTAGAGTAAGGCCCAGCACATACTAATTTCTCATTAAGAGTTGATTGATGAACTCGGTTAACCTTTATGAAATAGACACAAACCACAATTTTTCTAATGAATAACTTTTCACTAATACAGCTAACATAAACTTAAATAGCATTACAGAAATGCTATTTTAATACCATAGTATACTACATAAATACCTATATACATGTTTATATCTTCTAAAATAATTGTTACTTTTACTAATTCTTTTGATTTATGATTTAAAATGTTTCTTTAAATTAGTCTTTTTGAATAATTTATATGGTGTTTTGAAATGTTTATATGTAATTAAGATATATATGTATAAATATGTAGAAACATATTATTGCCTGGCATGTTGCCTATTAGGTGCTGGTATATGGCCTAGTGGATGGATGCTCAATGCATATTTACTGAATAATTTATCTTTTATACACACATACACACTCACATCATCTGCATCATAAGTGGTTTCAGGGACTTACAATTATTTTCTTTTTTAATCTTTGATATTTTTAAACCTCTATAATATTATATAAATATTCACTTAAACCTAGTTGTTCATATTTTTCTAAGGCCTATGAAGAGACAAGTTACCTTTTTGAACTTGAAAACTCTTTATTCCAAGTTACTGTAATGTTAGAAAAGCATTCTAGTTATTATTTTTAACCCTAAAATAGTTTTTAAATTTTTTTCTAAGTGAAGAGAAATAAAAATGTATTTATGTAATCCTAAGTACTTCCAAACATCTGCAGTTTAAAGTACATAATTCACATTGACACCAAAGTTTGTTTCTGTTTTGACTGGAAGAGTTTGATATTACTTTTTGTCTGGAAAGGAAAGAGTTGTATAGCATCCAAGTGGGAAGATGTTTGTGATTCAATCAAAATGATCTGTGACTGAAAGCAGACTGTAGAGGAGAAGAAACAGCAGCTGTTAAACACTTAGATAATGTTGGAGAACTTGATGTTAGAAACTTAAGGCATGTTGTCTTTCAGATAGTAAACATAAAGTCAAACAGAATCGTAATGTATTATCTGCTTGATACAATTCTTCAGAATTCACCATGAGTAAAAGGAAATCACTGCTGAAAACAGATTTTGTAATAATTATGGGCTGAATTTATTTTATAAAAATTTGCCATGGATTTTTGTTTTTTATATGTTTAACTAGAGGCCTGGTGCATGAAATTCATGCACAAGTGTGGCCCCTAGGCCTGGCCGGCGATCAAGCGCGAGCACCTGGCATGGAAGGGCAAGTCCCAGCTGATCTCTGGGCTTTGGGCAGCACCTGGGCCCCGGGCCCCATGCATCCCCCTCCACCTGAGTCACAATGCCCGAGTTCCCACATGGAGATGCAGTGAGGGCGGCCGGACACTGCAGGATGGGGTGCAGCGTGGGCCTCTGGATTGCCCAGCAGCGCTACACAGAAGCCGGGCAGGTAGTGCACTCTCTCCCAGATGGCCTCACAAACCGGCTCCTGCACAAACCCACATGGAGCCTGACCGGCCCCTGTGGTCCAGGCAGCTGTGGCCGGGCTCATCTGGAAAAGGCAGCATGGGTGCGGGGCGGGCTCCTCACAGGCTCCTGACCCTGGCGTCCCGCGGAAGGGTAGCAGGGAGAGTGAGAGCAAGCTTACGGACATCCCACATTCTCACCTCACCTCTGTTCCCGTCACCCCCACCCCCAACCCCAGGTAGCTGGCGAGAGGTTGCAGGCGAGAAGTTGCAGCACGTTGCTGATGCCTGCCATGTCCACTCCGCCCCCTGGTGGTCAGCACACTTCATAGCAAGTGGTCTAACTTGGTCTTTCCATTGAACTCTAGGTCGAACGACCACCTGAGGGGACAATTTGCATATTAGGCTTTTATTATATAGGATTGTCATGTAAAATTAGTTGCGTTTGTTTACAGAGGCAAAATTAGTTTTCTTTTCATCAGCGAGCTTAGCACAGTCATAAACCGTGATAACTTAACTCTGCTACAATTACCTTTTTTTATCTATATTGCCCCACTCATTTACTCTTCATATTTTGTTGGAAATCACAGACAAAATATCCTTTTTATATCTGACTTCTATTGTATATTCTCAAAAGATATGGACTATTGTTTAAAACATAACCACAATACCATTATAAACCCAAAAATATGAACAGTGATTCTTTAATATTATGAAACACCTAATTGGTTTTCAAATTCAAATGAACTCTTAAATGTCACATCTTTTCCTCTTCATTTTGAGTTTGTATGCAAATAAGAATCATACATTGCAAATTATTGAATTGACTATTAACATTGTAGATTCCCCCTCTATCTCTCTATCTTTTGGAATTTATTTTTTTAAACAAATAGTCAATTTTCTTTCAGAGTTTGCCAATTTATTCATTGTATCTCTGTAGTGTCATTTAACGTTTCTGTCTTGTCTCTTCTTCTATAGCTATGGCAATTTAATATAGAAACTTGATCATATCTAAATTAGTCTTTATTAGCAAGACTACTTTACAGGTAGTTTTGTGTTGTTTCATGTGGAATCACATGTTAAGTTGTGAAAGAACTATGTGTTATTAGCAGATCTCAGTGTCTAGATGTCTTAGTATATTAATGACTTCAAAAGTGTGATATTCTAACATTCCCTTTCTCTTTATTGCCTAGAATATTTTTATAGTCATCTTATCTATTGTTTTATTACCTAGTGGTAAAGTTCATATAAGAAAGACTGGATAAATTCTTGGCTTAGTATATATTTAGTTTACTCACATTGGCAATTTACCCAACAATGATAATTAGTTTTTTCAATTTTTTATTGTCATTATAAACTCAATAAATTAAGCTTATTTTATGTAACAATATATTACAGTTACTACCCTTTGTGATATTCAAATTGTCTTATCTTTAGGTACTGGGGAGCTTTTCAAGTTAACTCCTGAGTCCTTTCTGAGTCTCTTTGATAGTTACTCAGTTTTGATAGTTAATACAAAACTGCCAAGAACAAATGTTCCTGGATTATAGTGTGTATTTCTTGTCTCTGACCTGGAATCAGACATATATCCATGGAGTTCTTAATTTTAGTCAGAAATGGTACTTGGAACCCACAGTCTAAGTAGTAGGGGTACTCATTGCTGCTGGGTTTGCCATTGGTCCTAGCCTTTTTCAATGGGCAAAACTAGGAGACACACACACATACACATTTTTTTAAAAAATTATTTTTCTTTATTGATTAAGGTATTGCATATGTGTCCTTAATCGCCCCATTGCTCCCCCATACCCCCTCATGCCCTCACCCCTCTGGTATCTGTGTGCATTGGTGAGGCTTATATGCATGCATACAAGTCCTTTGGTTGATCTCCCTCTTACCTCCACCCTCCCCTACCTTCCCTCTGAGGTTTGATGTTCTGATCGATGCTTCTCTGTCTCTGGATCTGTTTTTGTTCATCAGTTTATGTTGTTCATTATATTCCATAAATAAGTGAGATCATGTGATATTTATCTTTCTCTGACTGGCTTATTTCACTTAGCATAATGCTCTCCAGTTCCATCCATGCTGTTGCAAATCATAAGAATTCCTTCTTTTTTCACCACAGCGTAGTATTCCATTGTCTAGATGTACCACAGTTTTTTAATCCACTCATCTGCTGATGGGCACTTAGGCTGTTTCCAAATCTTAGCTATGGTAAATTGTGCTGCTATGAACATAGGGGTGCATATATCCTTTCTGATGGGTGTTTCTAGTTTCTTGGGATATATTCCTAGAAGTGGGATCACTGAGTCAAATGGGAGTTCCATTTTTAGTTTTTTGAGGAAACTCCATACTGTTCTCCACAGTGGCTGCACCAGTCTGCACTCCCACCAGCAGTGCACGAGGGTTACTTTTTCTCCACATCCTCGCCAGCACTTGTTGTTTTGTTGATGATAGCCATTCTGACAGGTGTCAGATGGTACCTCATTGTTATTTTGATTTGCATCTCTCAGATGATTAGTGACTTTGAGCATGTTTTCATATGTCTCTTGGCCTTCTGTACATACACTTTCAAAAGGGGTCTATTTAGGTCCTATGTACATCTTTTTGATTTGATTGTTTATCTTCCCTTTGTTAAGTTGTATGAGTTCCCTATAAAATTTGGAGATTAAAACTTACCGAATATAACACTGGCAAATATGTACTCCCATTCAGTGGGCTCTCTTGTTGTTTTGTTGATGGTTTCTTTTGCTGTGCAGAAGCTTTTTATTTTGATGTAGTCCCATTTGTTTATATTCTTCTTAATTTCCTTTGTTCTGGGAGCTGTATCAGTAAATATATTGCTGCAACATATGTCTGATATTTGCTGCCTCTGGATTCTTCTAAAATATTTATGGATTCCTCCAGTATTTTTATGGTTTCCCATCTTAAGTTTAAGTGCTTTATCAATTTTGAGTTTATTTT
>NW_005871070.1:2110736-2143903 GCF_000147115.1 Myotis lucifugus | reverse complement strand
ATAATTTTGTGCTAAGATTATTTGAAAATGTAGAGAATAATTGTAGTAGAGAATATTTTCTACTAGATTGTGATGCTTACTGTTATGTCTTACTTATTTTCATGTCTCATTTGTGTCTTCACTAAACACATTTGAACTTTGATTGCGTTGCAACCAAATATTTTGTTACAAGCTAAAAAGGGACAGATACACAGTTTAATTTGTAAGTCATGTGTTCCCTCCACACAAAAGCCATGTGATGTCATGTCACAAAGATTTTACCCATTGTTTTTTAAAATATGATGAGTTGTCACATAATACATGGTGGAATAGACATGGCAATGTGAAAACATCCACCACTTTATATTATATTTGCAGAACTTAGTTTCAGCAAAAAATCTGTCTACTTCGTTAATACTGATTTTAAAAGTTTTAATTTTGTGATTATTATTTAATTTAATTTATAAATCTGTGTTGGTTTCATAATGGTATTAATATGCTGAGGCATGTATTTCCCAATTTGCATTTGTATATAAACATCATTATATAATTTAAGTCAATATTAAGAGTCTGATATTCTTTTTTTGAAAAGGATTTTTATATTACTCAAGGTTAGTATATAATAGTCCGGACTGCAAAATATTATAGAGATCAGAGGCAGAAGGAATCAATGTTAGAGTAGTAAGAAATGCCAGTTTGGATTATGACAGCATCTTTATTATAGCATAATAATGATTTTTAATTCATTATGACAACTAGCCATTTGTCAAATGATTTAGAAGTAACTTTGCCTAGGTCTTGCATCAATATGTATAATTACTTATTGGTTGTTAATTATAAATATCCTAATTTTAAAATAGATAAAGAGTGATTTATAACTTTTTCCTGAAAGATGGATTTAGTACTTTTGTTTGTTTAGCCAGTTTCCCCATGTATGTTCCTATGGTCCTGATTTGAAGCATATCAGTTTACATCCTGCATGGTTATTTTGCGAAATGCTTGATATATTCAATTTAAGATCATGTATGCAAATGGCATGATATTTCAATGATTTTTTTAACATAGGTACTTCTATTAACCCACTTATGCTTTTATTCATAATTTCTTTTTTTACTCATATCTCATATGTTGCCAGTGGGTCAGAATGTCATTTCACATGTTTGTTATCACTGGATTTACTTAAAAATAGAGTGTAGTCAAAATAGAAATTAAGAACACTGGTTTCCTTAATATTTCCAAGTCTTAAAGCACTCTGTGGTTGTCACCTTTACCCTGCACAATTATTTCTTTAAATATTTATAAAAATCTGAAAAATCTCATAATATATTTTTATCATATTTTTTCTTTTTAAAAGTTAATAAAAATTCAAAACAGAATACTACAGTTTATTTATAATCCAATATGTTTTTCAGAAGCATCATTATATTCAGCCAGTAGATATATAATGAAAACCATTTGGTTAATGAAAAAAAATTTTAATGTAGTTTGATCTTAACTTTATGAAAATAATTAGGATTTTCTAACTTGTACGGCAATATTTAGATTAGTTTAAAAAACAAACAGAAAGTTGCAGTTGAATAGCAGAGTACTATAAATAATTACTATTACTGTTAACTTACTGTTTTCAACATTACTGTTAACTTACTATTCTCTTTGCAAAAGATACCTTGTCTTTAAGAATACAGTGGCATTAACTCATGTGACTTGATGAAAAAAATGCTGCAACTCCTTTACTTAATGGGATTCTTCCCCTGTGGCAGTGCAAACGGCTGGAGCAGGAGCTTCATCGTTTGAAAGAGCAGAACCAGACTTCAGCAAACAACATGAGACATCTGACTGCTGAAAACAATCAAGAACGTGCTCTGAAGGTAAATCGCTGTTCCTTCTTGCAGGCAAATTAAGGTTGTACGCCCTCGGTGCCAGCGCTCTGTGCTGCATACATCAGCTGTGTACATTTCCGCAGAAGTGAGCTGTGGTGTTTGCCAACAGCCCCTTCTTTAAACACAGATACAGCACCCTTCTGCCGTGGTATGATCTTATCTCATGTATGTGTACATGAAAACAACATATTTTCTGAATTTTGAGTGATCTCTATTAATAACTTTTGGTACATGTTCATTCTATTTCAGATTTTTATAATACTGTGTTTCCTTTTGTGGTTAATAGAAAGTGGCCACACTAAAAGAAAAAATTAAATCATGAACTTTTCTTCCCATCAATATTTATTACACTAATTTTTTTAATGACTTTAAATATTAGTAACCCACAGAACTGACACCCCTTGAAAGGTATGTGAATATGTTTGGGAATTGAAATAGTAATTAAAATGTTGCTTATTACCAAAAAAGGAAAATATATTCTACTAGAATTTGAAACAAGTGAAGTGTACATTTCATGACAAAAAGTTCTGTTTCTTGTAATATAGATCCAATAATCATGAAAAAGGACATTATTTTAATTCTGCTTACAGTATTTTTTTTCTTATGACTTCCCATTTTCTTTTTTTGACTTTTCCCCAGTTCCTAGCATAAAGCCTGTGACCTAGTACTGGTCCCTGCCCTCGAGGTGCTAACATTCTCATGAACAGGTTAGAAAGGGAAAAAAAAATACCCATGGGAAACAAAAAAATCCATCACTGTTGATATTGTGCAGTAAAAAAAAGATGTGCTGTCTGTGGGATTGTATAGTACTTTCTTGTCTTGAATTAATTCATTGTTTCAGATTACAGAAATTAGCACTGTAACTCACTATCTATTAAAATTGAGAAAGTATTGGCATTTTGATGTGGAACATATTTTTAATATGTCTAAAAAGTATGAGATTTGGTTGAAATCAAATTTTTCTACAAAATGTATTTAGCTTCATTTTGAAACTCTCAGTGGTGGGTTTTGTTATTATTATTTAATGCACTTTTTCTTCTATTCTTTAGAATTTATGGGTGGACCAGAACAATAAATGGAAAATAAAAGACTTGTAGATTTCTGTGATTATTAATTAATTATCCCAAGGAATTTATTCTAGTATGAGTAAAATATTGTATAATAAATTTTAAATATATACTTGCAAATTGAAAGTAACTTTGTTTTTTTGAAACTTTATTTATATTGTTGGCACAATTACAGATATCCCTATTTTCCTCCACTTTGCCCACCTCCATCCAGCCCCCGTACCCCCTCTTCTCTGGGTATCACCACACTATTGTGTGTGTCTATGTGTCAAGTATAATGTGCTTTGACTAGTCCCTTCACCTTCTTTCATCCAGTTTGCCAGCACCCCAACACCGTTCTCTCCTCTGACAGCTGTCAGACTGTTGCATGTACCCATGCCTCTGTTTCTATTTTGTTCATCAGTTTAGTTTGTTCATTATGTCCCACCTATAAGTGACATCATATGATATTTGTCTTCCTCTGACTGGCTTGTTTCACTTAGCATAAGAATCTCCAGGTCCATCAATGCTCTTGTAAAAGGTAAAGCATTCCTTCTTTTTGATGGCTGCATAATATTCCACTGTGTAAATGTACCACAGCTTTTTTATTCACTCATCTACTGATGGGTGTTTGGACCATTTCCAGATGTTGGCTATTGTAAATTATGCTGTAATGAACATAGGGGTGCATGTATTCTTTTGAATTAGTGTTTCAAGATTCTTAGGATATATTCCCAGAAGTGAGATCACTGGGTCAAAGGTAGTTCCATTTTCAATTTTTTAAGGAAGCTCCATACTGTTTTTCACAGTGGCTTCATTCTTGCCAACAGTCTGCATTCCCACCAACATTGCAGAAGGGTTCCCTTTAATCCACATCTTCACCAGCACTTGTTTGTTGATTTTTGATGATAGCCATTCTGACAGGTACGAGGTGATGTCTCATTGTGGTTTTGATTTGCATCTCTCTGATGATCAGTGATGTTGATCATTTTTCACATGTTTATTGCCATCTGTATGTCCTCTTTGGAAAGAGTCTATTTGGGTCCTTTGCCCATTTTTTAATTGGAGTGTTTGTCTTCCTGGTGTAGAATTGTATAAGTTCCTTATATATTTTGGAAGTTAACCCCTTATTAGATGTATCATTGGCAAATACGTTCTCCCATGCAGTGGGTTCCAGAACAGGGAACCCAGAAATAAACCGATGCCTTTATGGTCAAATAATATTTGAGAAAGGAGGCAAGGACATACAGTGGAGTAAATAAAGGCTGTCTCTTCAATAAATGGTGTTGGGAAAGTTGAACAGTTACATGGAAATAAAAAGAAACTAGACCACCAACTTATACCATATATAAGTATAAACTCAAAATGGATAAAAGACTTAAATGTAAGTCATGAAACCATAAAAATCCTAGAAGAAAACATAGGGAGTAAAATTTCAGATAATTCTTGTAGGAATATTTTTGCTGATATATATCCTAGAGCAAGAGAAACAAATGATAAATTAAACAAATGGGACTACATAAAACTAAAAAGCTTCTGCACACCAAAAGAAAGTTAAGTTGTTTTAAAGGCAGGCTCTGTCATCTTGTGTTGTTTTATTATCAGCTTTTGGGGACAAATTTCATAGCTCTATGTGATATCACTATTCCCATTTAAAACAGATCCTACAATGGAAATTCTAGTTTGTTAAGTGCATAATTGCATAGTCTTTACTCTGACATTTTTTATTGTGTGTGTATTTGTGTTAAATTGAAACAAATGGCAGCTGCTATTAATGGAGAGAAATACATGCACATTTCTAAGAGGTTATTAGAATTAGAAGGCAAGATGTAGACCAAAAGAAACCTGGAAGTTAAAACAAAACAAAACCCAAACCTTATAAAATAGAAATCTCTGTAAACCATAGATTATATAATTTAAAGTAATATATAAACAAAACTACAGTTTTACTCCTGAGAAATATGTTACATTAAAATCTTTTCTAGTTGCTTATTTTTTTCTGCAAAAGTCTCAAAATTTTTCTGTTGTGTTTTAGTCCTTTATAACTTTATCCATTAACTAAGCCAACTTAAACTTTTTGTAGAATAGAGATGGGAGGAAGGATTCATATTTAAAAATTCATAAATTTAATCTTTTTAAAGGCCCTGTGCTCATTTTAGCTCTTTTAAAAAATGTCTTGTATAAAACATTTTTTAGTTATTTCATGCCATATTTCCTCCTGTGAAATTTATTATGAAAATTAGGTCATTTATAAGACATCAGCTTTATTCTAAATCAATTTTTAATTTCTTATTTTGTCCTTATTTAGTTCTCTATTATTGCATTCTGTATCATCAAGTTGTTATATAAGTTAGGAATAATAAGTTTATTAATAAGCTATCTGATGAATTAATTGTTCGTCTCCTTTCTGAGCAGTAATTCTATCTTTTACAATCTACTTACAACTATCATTTCTTTTGTTTGCTAACTTGTTTAACATTTAGATAGTATTCAAATGAGCTTTAGGAAGACTTTTTTGAATGAGTTATTTTCTCTGGAAGCTTTCAATCTGCCAAAAATACTTCTAGTATTTTATCATGAATGGTACTATTATTAATTTCACTAATAAAAGTAAACTTGAATAGAGTGAGGGCTAAAAACTCATGTTTTATTTCATTGTGTTACATTGGAATTCCTAAAGGAAGTAGTCCTAGAGTTATGTTTAGGAAAAGTCTTAAGTTAATGGTCAAGCCTTACATAGAACTTTCTAGTTGATAATTTAGACAGATACACAATTATACAAGGAAATACTTTTTAATAATCTTATGCTTTTAAATAACAATGTATTTATTCTTATAATCAGAAATTTTTTTCTACATTTTTTTGTGGTAGAGCATAAAATTGGATTTTTGGTGATCATTTATACATTATTTTTGAAAAGTAGTATGGAATTATACTATTATAGTAGATAAATTGCTAGCATGACACTGTTTCCCTACTTTTATAATATTTGCATTTTTCCCAAATAACACAATGCTACATATAGAATATGAGACTGAGAGTTAACATGAAAAAAAACCCACAAATTATTTATTTCTTTAAAATTTGTCCACTGATGTTAAGAAATTGGTTTCTTGAAGAACACAGTTTTGGTCATCTAATGTTTTTAAAATAAATTTAGATTAGCCATAAATACACAGACATCAGACTTAATAAGAAATTTTTGTATATGCTCTTTTTTCCTCTTTATTTATTTACCTTTCTTATCACACATCTTTAACTTCCTACAATTGGACTTCTCCACTGTAATTCCATTGGAACCCATTCTTTCTGAGATTATAAGTGATCTCTGATGATTAAACCTGTGAAACTTACCATTCCTTGTCTTACTCAATATCCCAGTGAACCTAATGGAACATGTTTCAATCTTTTTGGGGTTCTCCCTCTTGAAATATTTTTTGTAGTACTCTGTTACTATATTGTCATTTTTTCTTGGTCGCTATTCTTTAGCTGTTTTCTCTTTTTCTGTGTATTTCTAAAATATAAGTGGTCCTCTGGGATATGTGGTTAGGCCCTTATTTTTCTTTCTTTAAAAAAATATTTTTTAGAGGAATTTTAGGTTCATGGCAAAATTGCACACAACATGGAGTTCCAACATATCCTTTTGCCCTAATACATGCACATGTCCATAGCATCCAGCAAGAGGGTGGTACGTTTGCTATGATCATGAACCTACTTCAGTGTAACTCAAAGTCCGTATTTACATTAGGGTTCACTCTTAGTGTTGTATATTCTTTTTAAAAAAATATATTTTTATTGATTTCAGAGAGGAAGGGAGAGGAAGAGATAGAAACATCAATGACGAGAGAGAATCATTGATCAGCTGCCTACTGCACGCCCCTTACTGGGGACTGAGCCTGCAACCTAGGCATGTGCCCTTGACCGGAATCAAACCCGGGACCCTTCAGTCCACAGGCTGACGCTCTATCCGCTGAGCAAACCAGCTAGGGCAGTGTTGTATATTCTTGACAAATGTAAAAACATGTATCTACCATAGTGGTGTACTGCACAAGAGTTTTACTTTGAAAATCCTCTGTGCTCTACCTATTTATTCCTCCCTCCCCCAAGACCTGCCAACCATTAATCTTTTTATCATCTCCACAGTCCTGCCTTTTCCAGAATGTCATGGTGTTGCAATTAATAGAGCTTGTAGCCTTTTCAGATAGGCTTCTTTTACTTAGGAATATGCATTTAAAGTACCTCCATTTTTTTCATGGCTTCATAGGTCATTTCTTTTAGTGTTTAATAATATTCCATCTTCAGGATGTACCTTAGGTTATTTATCCACTCACCTACCAAAGGAATCTTGACTGTTTCCAGATTTTAGCAATTATGAATAAAGCTGCTGTAGATATCCATGTGCAGGTTTTGTGTGCTCATAAGTTTTTCAACTCATTTGGATAAATGCCAAGGACTGCAATTGCTGGGTTGTGTGTAATAATATGTTTAGTTTTGTAAAAGTTGCCAAACTGTCTTCCAATGTGGTCGTACTATATTTCACTTCCACCAGCAATAAATGATAGTGTCTCTTGCTCCATATTCTCACCAGCATTTGTTTGTTTGTTTGTTTTTATTGTGGGCTTGTCTCTTCAAATTTCATCCATTTCTATATCACTTATCAGTTATATCCTAATGGCTGCCTTGTATGCCTTCCACTTGCATGTCTTAATGTCTTCTTAACCTTAACAAGTTTGAAACAAAATCCCTAATTTGACTCCCTCACCCTTCTCTTCTTCTTAGGCAGAAGTCAGAACCTGAGTCAAACACTATCGACTATATAATTTAAAATTGATTCCCAATTCTATTTTTCTTTGCCTTTATTGTAGAAGCTGTTGAAGGTTCTCAGCCTTTCTTTTTGCCAGTGAGGCATAAGAGGAATTCTAGTAGGAGGGGGAAGAAGTTGGAATGTATCTGAAAAGTCTCAGGCACCATTCCTTTCTTCATTTCTCCTGGAGCACTTATGCGCTGCCTGGAACTGCAGCATCTATTTTATAGCCATGAAAAAAATGCCATCATTGAGCCCCTTAGTGAGCGAACCACTTCGAGAACATTAGCACCTATACCCTGATTTATTTGTCTGGTGACAGAAATAGTGCCTATATTTTAAATCACTCTTAATAGTTTTCTATTATGTACTTCCAAATTGACCAATTAATGGTACTACCATTCTTCTAGACATGAGCTAATACAATTAACATAATCTTCATATCCTTGTAAGCTCTCAATTATAGTTTGTCAATTCTGCAACAGTGATTTCTTCCCTACTTTTTTCTTAATTATCCTACCTCTATCCTCTGTCAAGTTCATGATCTAGATCAGTGGTCAGCAAACTGCGGCTCACGAGCCACATGCGGCTCTTTGGCCCCTTGAGTGTGGCTCTTCCACAAAATACCACGTGCGGGTACGCACGTACAGTGCGATTGAAACTTCGTGGCCCATGTGCAGAAGTCGGTATTTTGCTCTATTCACTGAGCAAACCCGGCTAGGGCAAAATTTATATTTTAAGAATATTTAACAGCAATATTACTGAGAAGGTAAGAAGATCAGGAATTTGAAAAGGCCCTAAACAAAGTGGAAATGGGACACACACACACACACACACACACACACACACACACACAATAAGTGATTGTCTGAAGTGGTCTTTTACCCTGAGTGCATTCGTCAAACCTGGGTAAATTTGAATTCCATTTTAATGACTTCAAGGGGGAGACAGACTGGAGAGAGAGCCCAGAGCCTGTGTAAGCCGGAGTGCAATGAGGTATGCTCTCCTGAAGCTGGTATCCTAGATGGCCACGGCCTTAGTGTCAGGTAGAGTCAAGCCCTTTATACAAAATAAGACAGCAAGGTAACTTGACTTTCTTGACTGTGGAGGGGGAAGCAGCACTGAGAATATATGATCTGCAGCTCCCTTTCAGGCAGGTTGAGAACCACACAGGTTGCCTGAATTTTTGTTATCTGTGTGGTTCTGAAAGCTGAAGATTTCATTTAAAGTATTCCTACCCTGAGGGGCCCATAGACAACAGATAAAAGAAAATTACCTTCACCTTAGACCTTTAATCTTTCCTATAAAGTTTCAAAGTTCCTGAGCTACCCAAAAAACATGTAAGAGAAAAAGGCACTTCTAATGAACGTCCACAAACACACAAGACAGCAGAATCATGAATTTCACAAATGGAATATAAGTGTTTAAGTAAGAACTTTCAAAAGAGGTGCTTGAGCCCAGCTGGTGGGGCTTAGTGGTTGAGCATTGACTCACGAACCAAGAGGTCACTGGTTCGATTTTCGGTCAGGGCACATGCATGGGTTTCAGGCTCAATCCGCAGTAGGGGGCATGTAGGAGGCAGCCGATCGATGATTCTCATCATTGATATTTCTATCTCTCCCTCTCCCTTCCTCTCTCTGAAATCAATAAAAACATAAAAGTAAAGAAGTGCTTGAGCAAGGAAAATGACTAAAAATGATCAAAGGAATTTGGGTAAAAACTAGATGAAACTTATAGAAATTAAAATAATTAAAATTAAACAGCATATAAGCTGAACGGCAGATTTCAGAGTTTAAGAAACTGTTAGTGAACTAGAAGATAGAGTTGAACAAGTATGGCAATGGAAGTCAGAGAGACCTCAGATCTAGGAATACCAAAAGAACTCTAAGTATGAAGAAATTGCAGAACATCAGATTTAAAGACAAGTTGTTAAAAATAACAATTAGAAAAGACATATTTACTAAGGAATGGCAGTTATATCCACTGACTTAT
This sequence comes from Myotis lucifugus, assembly GCF_000147115.1. Classification (NCBI taxonomy): domain Eukaryota; kingdom Metazoa; phylum Chordata; class Mammalia; order Chiroptera; family Vespertilionidae; genus Myotis; species Myotis lucifugus. Next base: position 2,134,202 of record NW_005871070.1, on the reverse strand, counting down.
CAACAGTAATAATGAAATAATAAATACACTCAGAGCAACAAGGGGAATAATTTTTTAAACATACACAAAGTAACTTTGTCAAGAGGGAGAGTAAAATATGGTTAGGTAAATTTTAAAAATTAGTTGCTTTCTATTGTCTGAGGAATGTAATCTAAATCTCCTAAGGATGAAATTTAGGATTCCACACTAGTTTTAGCTTGGTTTTTCTTTTCTTTCTTTGTTGTTTTTTTTTAATCTTTCTTTAGTATTGATAAACCCCAACCATCCCCCACTACTTAGAGTTTCCTAAATGTGTCATGTTCTTTAACTTCCTCTACTCTTTATTTCTGTTATGGCTTTTATGTAATTCTGTCTCTAATATAGTTGATTGCTTACATATCATCTTCCCTAAATAAAAAACTTGAGCATAAGGGATCAATAGCTTTTTCATGTTGCTATTCTCTTGCAATTTAGCACATTGTTGAACTCATATTACATGACTAGTAAGTTTTTAAAATAAAAATAAATTTTAATCTGTCCTAGTTGAAGTCAACATATTTATTGAGTATCTACTAAGTTCAAGACACGGATGATATGGATTTATTCTGGCATAATATTGTCTTCATAGTTACTAACTGCCCAACTAAAACTCTTTAGAAGGATTTTTATTTTGTGTTAAAGTTTCTTTGCTCATGAATTGAGCAGCATCAGTAATTTTAGCTTTTTACTATTGGTTTAAAAATATTGATAGAAGAGATTTCTGTTTTGTCCTTTTCTCTTTAGAGGTCACTGCAGGATAAACTCTTTTAAGAGACTGAGTAACCAGCAAACACCCTTTCTACCCAATAGTAAATAATAATATAATTTCTTATGATGAAATCATATATTGGAATGAGTTTTTAGTCATTTTCCTATGTTAGCCATGTTAATGGACTGCCTTTGATATGCCTAAATGATGCTACCCTTCTACTGTCTGTGGGGTATGGCTTTGGATTGTTTTCTAGTAGCTAACTCTAGTAATGGGTTTTTAATTTTAAAATTCTGAATTGCCCATTTATTAGTTGTAGAGCATTGATTAAGTCAGTTAACTTCTCTGAGTATTGGTTTCCACATTTGTAAGATGACATATTGTTGCAATTGATAAAATGTATGGACAATCTATACTAATAAAAGGGTAATATGCTAATTAGACCAGGACGATCGGATATCTTCCAGACATCCGACTTCCTTCTGGACAGTTAGGGGGCGGCCAGGCTGGCAGGGGGACAGTTAGGGGCGACTAAGCCAGCAGGGGGACAGTTAGGGGGCGACCAGTCTGGCAGAGGGGCAGTTAGGGGGCACCCAGGCTGGCAGGGGGGCAGTTAAGGGGCGACCAGACTGGCAGGGGACCAGTTAGGGGGAGATTAGGCCAGCAAGCAGAGGCAGTTAGGGGCGATCAGGCAGGCAGGCAGGCAAATGGTTAGGGGCGATCAGGCAGGCAGGTACAGTGGTTAGGGGTGATCAGGCAGGTGAGCGGTTAGGAGCCAGCAGTCCCGGATTGCGAGAGGGATGTCCGACTGCTGGTTTAGGCCTGATTCCTGTGGGACATCTAGCAGTCGGACATCCCCCGAGGGTTCCCCGATTGGAGAGGGTGCAGACTGGGCTGAGGGACTCCCTCTGCCCCCCCGCCCCCGCACAAATTTCGTTCACTGGGCCTCTAGTCTATTCATAAAGTATGACACAATATGCCTATGTTCCATTGGGTGTGGTGGTAGAAAGACCATTGGTGTAGATGTCAGACACCTGTTTTCTTGTCCTTGTCCAAATCATCTTTGTCAAATTATTTTATATCTTCAAAATGAGGAGGTTGAAACTAAAGCAAAATGTAAGGATATACATACTCTATATGTTTGTACTGAGGGCATTTTAAATTCTATTTAATTTTTTAAGAACAAATGATGGTTGTGGCTCTCTAAATTAACCTAGTTGGGTGACAATTCTCCCATCGGTTTTTAGTATTTCTGTATGGCCTATATTATACGGCCAGGTCAAAAGTAGGTTTACAATTGTTCATATGGAAAATAATACAGTAATTAATAAATAATAATACAATAATAAACTGTGTTTCTCGTACTCACAACTGTGAACCTTCTTTTGTCCCACCTTGTATATTTAGCACTTCTAACGTTCTTTGTTCTCAACTATGTGTAAGATATATTTGTTTAGCAGCCTTGGAAGATATAGTATCTTTCTCTAAAGCAGAGTATTGTTTACTACCCAATACAATAAAAACAGTATCTCCCTCTCAGGCAAAAGTCAGGCAGGTTTGCTGCAGCATATTGTGACAGATCGGGCTTCCTTCAGCTTAGAGTTATTTAACTGTGATGCAGTCACACTGTGTGTGCATATCTACCTGGTCCCCTCTTTGTTGCCCCCATGGGAGCTGGGAGACAAAGACAACCTTTACAAACATGGAGCTTATCTGTTTGTGCTGTGCCTGAATAAATCAAAGTTCTTTGTCTGTGACCCAGAGTTCCTGTGTCTTCCTTCAGCGTGCACAACACTGGCGGGCTAATTGTTAGCTTGCAAGTAGCATACAAATCTCAGCCCCTTCACCGTTATTTAAAAAACATTTTTTTTTCTCAACGTTTTGTCTTCCTCAGAATTATAGTCTGGATTTTCAGTTCATATACTGTGTATCTATCACTAGTACATCTGTATACTCTCTACTAGATATACAAACATCTCAATACATTCAAGTATATCAGGTGACCTAAAAATGTTGCCTTTTTTTTTTATCTGAACTGATTGCTCTAAGGGACATTACCAGTCCTGGAACCTACCTTCAATGTTGTTTGGTGCATTCTTTTAGTTTCTTTTATCTTGAGTCACCTGTTTCCTGGATCTGATTTTTGTTATACTTGATTTATGCTTTCATTTTGATAGAGCATATTATCTAATAGTTTCCTAAGAAAGGATAAGGATACATGAAAGTTAAATTTTTAAAGACTGTAAGTTATTTTTTCAGGATAGTTTCCAGAAGCAGAGTACTTGAATAAACAGTATGGACATTTAAATTCAGATTCCTGACCTCGATTTCAGGATTACTGAAGCAGAATATTTGACAAAGGACCCATAAATCTTGCATTTTAATTTTATTATTTTTAAAACTTTAAAAAAGTAAATATCTCTTTTAAAATTTACATGTTCTTTAAAACAACAGTGAGCTACCACATCACACCTATTGGAATGGCTAGAAACATATACTCTTATACCGAATGTTGATGGGATGTGGAGAAACTGAATCTCTCATACACTGCTGGTGAAATGCAAAGTGATGCAGCCACTTTGCCAGTTTCTTATAAACATGTACTACCACACAACCCAGCTATTGCATTGTTGGGTCTTATCCCAAAGAAATGTATGTTGACACAAATCATATACAGAAATATTCATAGCAGCTTTTACTTGCAATTGCCCCAAACTAGAAAGAAGCCAGATATCCTTCAGCGGATCAACATACACACAATGAATGATGTGTTGTTACTCAGCAATGTAAAGGAGCAATTGATTGATCTGTACAACCTAGATGCTTCGCATGGGCACTATGCTGGATGAGAAACATACATTTCAAAGGGTTGTATCTATATGATTCAATTTATATAAAAGTCCCAAAGTGGTGAAATCATTATGATGGAGAAAAGATTATTGGTTTTTTGGAGTTAGGGTGAAGAACAGGGTATGACAGTTAAAGGGTAATAGGAGGTTTCTTTATAGTGTGGTAACACTTCTATATTTCAATTTTGTAATTTTAAAATGTCATAGAATTACATACCAGGAAGAGAGGAAAGGAGGGAAAATGTAAAAACAGATGAAATTCAAATAAGGTCAATATCTGACATTGTACCAATGTCAATTTCCTGGTTTTGACAATATACTGTGGTACATACTAGTATATGATGTCATCACTGGGAGAAGTTAAATGAAGGCTACACAGGAACACTTTCTGCAAGTTCTTGTGGGTCTTGAATTATTTCAAAATAAGAAGTTATTTAAAAGTATGCATGTTGCCCAGCCAGCGTGGTTCAGTGGTTGAGCATTGGCTCATGAACCAGGAGGTCGCTGGTTCAATTCCTGGTCAGGGCACATGCCCAGGTTCTGAGCTCGATCCCCAGTGTGGAGTGTGCAGGAGGCAGCTGGTCAGTGATATTCTCTCATGATTGATGTTTCTATCTCTCTCTTCCTCTCCCTTCCTCTCTGAAATCAATAAAAATATATTTTTAAAAGGTATGCATGTTCACCATAGCTAGTGAAAATAGAAACTAATAATGTGCACCTTTCTCCTCCCACAGTTCATAGAACTGCCCAATTAATCTTGACTAGGAATTATAATAGTGGATATCCCTGTCTCTCACATAATTTTAGTAAGAATGGATTTTACATTACACAAAATAGCTTGGCATTTACCATGAGACTCTGTTTTCCTTCATAATGTGAAGTCAGAGTTTGATAGTTCTAATATGTGGGTCATCTCTGAGTCTGGTTTTATGATTGTTTTGTCATTTGACAGGTTTTTGGTTTTGTTGTTTTTTTTGCTTTTGCCCTTCATGTGTCTCATAATTTTTTGTCGAATGATGGACATTGTGAATAAACCAGTGGTTCTCCTTTTAGGCCCGTAGTGTGAGCATTGAGTTGAACCACACAGAAGTTGAGCTGGATTTGGGTTTTGTTATAGCTGTGGTTACTGCCCATGCATCATAGTTTTCACGTTGTTCTAGTAACAGGTTGCCGATGCCTTATGCTCAGATGGAAGCCTGGGTGCTGGAGAGTTTTTCTTAGTGTTCATGCTTCACCCTCGGTTTTCAGTTGATTCTGTGTGCTTGAACTTCAGAGGATGCAGATGTTGCATTCTTGCCCTTCTTCCAGCAGGAGAATTCTGTTTTATAGTCTGGTGTTGGAGGAGTAGGAGTTCTCTGCCTCAATCTTAAGACAGTCTCTTTGTGCTTTGGGGTGGGGCTTCTCAGAGTTCTTTCCCTGGCAGCCAAACTCTCACTTGTATCTGTGGCAGGTATTACATAGGACAGTTTCCTGCCCTTCTCCCACTTACAGATGCTATCTAATAGTATTGGCACAGGATATTGGACCCAGGTCTATATCCTGCCTCTTACCCACAGATAGAGGGAGTTCTTGTTTCTCTGGTTTCCAAACTGTGGTTTTCTTGTGCCCTGAGGGTTTTGCTGCCCCTTTTCAGCTACACGTGGCTTTTGCTGTATTCACAGAAGAGTCTGCCAGGGCAAGGGGAGAGGATTTTTCTCCTTCCATAGCAGCAGCCAGTCCCCTCCCCAATACACCCTGCCTGCATGCATCAGGGAGGGAAGCCATCTCTGGTCTCCTACCCTGCCCTTGATATTTCTCATGAGCACCCAGTGGAGATGTGTGGGAAAGAGCCTACCAGTAAATGCAAATCTCCATTTCTCCTTAAAGTCTTATCCTCCCTTGAAATTAAGACTGTTTTGTTTTCCTGTGAGCTTAGCTTTCTAATGAGCTTGAGAAAAGTTATGACCTTGTGCTGTATTCGGTTTTTCATATTGGTAACATGCAGTTGTTCAAGCTTTTTGCATCCTAGGCATAGGCATTACATCTACTATTGGATTTTGATAAATGTTGTTTGGTCATATTTAAGTAGTTTCTTTCTAGAAATATTTTTTAAGTTTTTATTAATGGGTATAAAAATTTTATTGAGTTCTTGATGTTGAACAATTCCTTGAATAAACTGTTGGGTTTGATTTGTCACTGTTTTCATGTCACTAATTTTTATTTTTATTAATTTAAGTTTTATTTATTATAGAATACCTTCCGATAGCACTTACTGAATGCCAGACACAGTCCTAATGCTTTGTATAGATTACAGTATTTAAATCTCAAAGTGACTCTATGAGGTAGGAGGCACAACTATTCCTAATTTTATGGGTGATGAAACTGAGGAACATGGGTTAACTAGCTTAACGTTGTTATGGACATAATAATTGGTCAGATCTGAACTGAGGCAGTCTGTCTCCAGAGTTCATATTCTTAATATAAATGAAATTAACCTAGAGGGGTTTTTTTTTGTACTGTATCAGGATTTGTTGTTGCTGTCTTTTGTATTTCTCTAAGCTGAGTGTGAATTTTTTTCATACGTTCAGGAAATGTGTGTGTGTGTGAATTTAAATAAATATATATAGTGCTCGCTTCGGCAGCACATATACTAAAATTGGAACGATACAAAGAAGATTAGCATGGCCCCTGTGCGAGGATGACATGCAAATTCAGGAAGCGTTCCATATTTTTAAAAAAAAGAAGAAAAAATATATATATATATTTGTTTTTTTTTTTATTTATTTTTATTGGCTTTTTCTTGGTCCTTTGTTCCTCAGTAATTTTTGGCATTTTACAGCTTTTTAAAAAAAATTCTTTATTGATTAAGGTATTACATATATGTCCTTATCCTCCCTTTGCCCCCCACCCCCCACTTACAGCTTTATTAATACATATTTATATACCATAAAATTCATTTATTAAAGTGTACCATTTCAGTATATTTACAGTGTTTTCAACCATCATTGCAATCTAATTTTAGAACATTTTCATATCCACCTGAAATATCCTATACACATTCCCCCAACTATCCATCTCAATCTCAGTCAATCACTAACCTGCTTTCTACAGATTTACCTGTTCTGAATATTTCATATAAATGAAGTCATACAACATATGGTCCTTCATGGCTATCTCCTTTCACTGGGCATATGGAAATTTCAAGGCTCATTCATGTTATAGCATATATCAGTACTTAATTCCTTTTTATTGATATAATATGTATATGTGTATATGTATGTGTGTGTGTATGTGTATGTGTATATGTATAATCTCCTGTATTCTGTTTATCAGTTCATTAGTTGATGAACATTTAGATTGTTTCCACTTTTTGGCTATTATAAATAATGCTGTTAGGAACATTTATGTATAATTTTTTATTTGAACATATGTTTTCATTTCCCTTAGTTTTACATACATAAGAGTGGAGTTGCTAGGTCATATGGTAACTCTATGTTTAGCATTTTGAAAAATTGACATACTGTTTTCCAAAATGGTTGCACCATCTACATTTCCACCAGCCATGTATAAAGGTCAATATTTTCCACATTCTTGCCAGCACTCTCTGTTGTTTTTATTATAGCCAGCCTAGTGGGTATGAGGTGGTGTCTTACTAAGGTTTTGATTTGCATTTCCCTAATGACTAATCTTGACCATCTTTTCATGCATTTATTGGCCCTTTGTGCATCTTCTTTGGAGAAATTTCCATTCAGATCTTTTTCCCATTTATAAATTGGGTTATTTGTCTTTTCATTCTTAACTTTAAAAATTGCTTTACATATTCTGTATATAAGTCCCTTATTAGATACTAGAGGCCCGGTGCACGAAATTCGTGCACTGGAGCGGGGTGTGTGTGTGTGTGGGTCCCTCAGCCTAGCCTGCACCCTTTCACAGTCTGGGAGCCCTCGGGGGATGTCCGCCTGCCTAAGCCGGCAGTCAGACATTCCTTTCGTAGTCCGGGACCCCTCGCTCTTTACTGCCCTCCTGTGCACTGCTCCTTACTGCTCAGCTTGTGGCTCCTTAATGCTGTGGTGGAGGCAGGAGAGGCTCCGCCACAGCCGCTGCGCTCGCCAGCCATGAGCCCAGCTTCTGGCTGAGTGGCGCTCCCCCTGTGGGAACACACAAACCACTAGGGGGCAGCTCCTGCATTGAGTGTCTGCCCCCTGGTGGTCAGTGCACATCATAGCAACTGGTCATTCTGGTCGCTCTGCCCTAATGGTCGCTTAGGCTTTTATTATATAGATAAGACTATCAAATAATTTTCCCTTTCTGTCATTGTCTTCACTTTTTTAAAGGTGCCCTTTAATGGAATGCTTTTGGTGCTGATCTCAGGAAGGCTTTGCCTAACTTGGAGTTACAAAGATTTACATGTATGTTTTCTTCTAGAAGTTTTATAGTTTTAGCTCTAACATTTATATCATAATCAATTTTGCATTAATTTGGGGATATTGTGTAAGGCATAGGTCAAAATGCTTTTTTTTTTACATTTGGATAACTAAATACAGTTGACTCTCCAGTGGTTCTCAACCTTCCTAATGCCGTGACCCTTTAATACAGTTTCTCATGTTGTGGTGACCCCCAACCATAAAATTATTTTCGTTGCTACTTCATAACTAATTTTGCTACTGTTATGAATCGTAATGTAAATATCTGATATGCAGGATGTATTTTCAGGGGTCATGACCCACAGGTTGAGAAGCCTAGACCATTTGTTGAAAAGACTATTCTTTCTTCATTGAATTGTCTTGATTTCCTTCTCAAAAGTCAACTGACTATAAATATGAGACTTTAGTTATGGACTCTCAGTTCTATTCCATTGATCTAGTATATGTATTCTTAAGTAGGTATCACACTGTATTGATTACTGTAACTTTGTAGTAGGTATGGCATCAAGACTTATGAGTCCTTGTTTTTGTCTTTTATTAATTGAGTTTATTGGGGTTACGTTGGTTAATAAAATTATATAGGTTTAAGGCATACAGTTCTATAGTATATCATCTGTATATTGTATTATGTGTTCACCACCCAAAGTTATGTCTCTTTTCATCACCATTTATCTCCTCTTTACCCTCTCCTGCCTCCCCCTCCTCCTTTTTCTGCAAAGATGATGGGATTATGTAATGAGCACTTTTGATGCTAATGTTACTAGCTTAGTAAATTACATAAATTTCTACCTTTAACTATGGTCTTGAAGAGTTTAAATTGAATTGGAATGATCTTACTTGAAATTAGAATCCAGTTTTAAAATCATATCTTTTGATGCCTTTTTATAATATGAATTTTTAAAGATGTTTCATTTGTTTTAATATGTATATCTAGTTTTTCTATTTCTTAACTCAATTTTGGTGTTCTGTATATTTTGTTAGGAAAGCTTCCTATTTCCTCTAATACAAGATTTCCAAGATACTAGATTTGGTATCACAGGATTGTAGATAATTCTCTTACTATTTAAATCTCTTCTATTTTCTATATAGTACTGTTTCATCTATATTATGACAGTCTAACATTTTCTCAACCATTCTTTTTTCAATTAAATTTATTGGGGTGATATTGGTTAATTATATAGGTTTCAAGTGTACAATTCTATGATACATCATCTATATATTGCATTATGTGCCCACCACCCAGAGTCAAATCTTCCATCGACCATTCTCCTTTTATTAGAAAGCTGATGTGTGGCCGTCTAACCCAAAGCTATCTAGTGACAACCTCTATGTCCTGGTCCAAAGAAATTGGTAAGTCAGGTAATAATTTAATAGTTGGATTGGGAAACTAGGAAGGTATGAGTCAGTAAGTTTTGAATGCTGAGCAAAATTAAGGTAGGCTCAGGGCCAGGTAGTGTGCTATAGGCCATGTGCAGTCTGAAATTATGAAGGAGCCAGTAGGAAAAGTTGGAGCCAATGGATTTAAAAAACATGAATTTTGAACATGGGAAATGGAGATTCTGTCCTTGTTCCTAACAGCTTTCTGTTCCCATGCCAGACTTCATTTTCTAGACAATAAATTTTTTTCTTGACAAAGTCTTTCTTTATAAGCAATACTCTCAGTTAGACCAGGTTTATAGTCTTTGCATACCAAATGGGGAATTGCTATGACAGCATTCATTATAGGCTCTCTGAAATGAACAATTAATTATATTGAAGGGTAGCTTTGTAGATTATAGCACCAGGTATAGCCAAATAATCAAAGCCTGTTTAAGTTCAAGTCCATCAAGACACATTAAAAACTGATGAGGTTCAGATGAAACAACTGTGAACTATAACTTCTTAAACAGAAGGAATACTGAATTACTACTGTGGGAAACTTTTGCGGAGATTATCGGTGGCAAACCACAAATGTAATACTTGTAAATACTTACATTTGATTTCTCTTAACATTAGTTACTAATGTTTTTCTAATTTTTAATATCATAATATTATTTTAGGAAGTTGGGGTTTTTAGTTTGATATATAATGATAGAAATGTAAAGTTACATTACATTCTTTCCTGTCCTATACATTTTGTAATATGCCCCAAAGTTAATCAAAATGAATACTTGAATTAAGGCATAAACTTTCAGTAGGAGACTGAATTTTAAGCATACCAGGCAGATATATCTTTCTGTGAGCTGGATTTAGACAGATTCTGGAACCTTTTCTCAGTGGTTTGAATCACCTCGTCTTTGGACCTGGTGTCTCCTCTGACTAAAATGCTCTTCATAACCTATTGCCCTACTTCCTTTGCCCATGTAATATCTGTCTTCAGTTTGGCCACAGTCAAGAGGACTCTTGTCGTCTGGCAAGGGATTTGGGTGGAAGAATGAAATTGTTTGAATAACAAAATTAGCACTGAATTGAAAAGAAATGGAAAATGTGAACAATTCTCAGTGCTCCCAGGACTTCCTCCCAGACCTTTCCCATTTCTGCTCACATCAACAGTACTTTCCCCCTGGCCTTCAGCTCTCATTTTATTATCTCCTCCCCTTTTTTCCTGACCTATTGATTTTTGGTATTATAGCCACCAAGAAGATGTAGAAGAGCATATAGTCATGATACATTGTTGAAAACGATACTCTGGATACCTTTAAAATGAATAAAGGCCCACTTGATTGATTGTGGGTGATGAGTATAGGTTATTGATTCTTAACAGAGGCACATATTAGAATCATCAAAAGATGTTTCCAAAATAATAAATCTGAGCCTGACCAAAGCCAACTGAATTAGACTATGTTATACTGAATTTGAAAACTTGCTGACATAGACTTGGTATTTGGAAGTAAAAGAGGAACAAAATACTTCCCTAAACTTTTATGCCTATGGGTTTTTTGTTTCTGAAAATAATTTGATTTTTTACTAATTGTGCTTTTTAATTTTAGTTCTGGTTAAATTTTTACTTGATTTCTTTGTTGGGTTGGTGTCAGTATTTTGGTGGGTTATCAGTTTTATGTTATTTTAAAAGTGATTTTTTGGTACTTTGGGAGTAAGCTGAATGAGGCTTCAGAGAGAATGCTGGCCAAGTGAAATTTTTCTTTCATTTTTAGCATTTACGGTAACCAAATTCTACACAAGGCTATGGTGATTTGGAGTGATACATTAAATTCTCTCATAAATTGCATTGTATTAATACGGTGAAAAATCCAGATCATTGTTTAAAATACTATGAAACTTAATTTGGTGGATTTTAAAAATGTACATGTTATCTCTAAACTAAAAATATATGTATTTTAGGAAACAAACTTTAGATTATAAAATTCAATTAATTTAGTTTGACTACTAAGTAAAAATATTTCTGATTTGAGGCATGACAATGTAAAACAGTTAAGTCCTTCAATCGAGATTACATAAAATTCCCAATAAAAGTAACTACGTTTAACAATGTAGTTTTCTGTACCGAGCAATATTCTAGTAGCATTTTTGACATGAGTGTTGTTGTTTTTTCAGACATACAGTTTTTAGTAATGCATCTACAGAACTTTAGCATGTACATTTATTTATTTATTTTAAAGCTAACATTCACAAATTTACATAGTTATACTATGCCCTCTACACCAAAATGACTTTATTGTGTTGTTCAGTGTTGGTTAGTTTTTCTGTTATGCTGATGCATTAAAACATATTAAATTTTATCATTAATTCCGCGCCTGGTCTCTCATCAAATCCCCTTAATTACAAATTGACTCCAAGGATTAGACAGCATGGATTTTAATTTTAACTGAAACAAAAATAGGCATCTTGAAAAGTCATTCTTGCCTGGTGACTCATAGGCACATTTTAAAACATGCTATAATTTATTGCTTAATATTTAAAGTTCAGTACAAAAAAGCATATCACCAATATTTTTATTCTTGTATATTTATATTAAATATGTATTTTAGAATATATTTCAAAGTCTTGAAAAATCTTTGAGCATTTTCAGAAATAGCAGCTTCAGGAGTTTTACTAACTTGTAACCCTTTCTTTAGAAAATATTAACTTAAAATCTTGCACAACCATAATTATATCTGAATGATACTTATATTATTTTGTATTTCTATGTAATAATTTCACAAAATTATACTGTGTAGTTTTATATATTCCATAGAAGCATTTCCAATCCAGTATCTTGTTTCCAGTATTATTTGTAGTTTAGGACCATTTAATTAAATCTTCATTTCCTTTTCATCTCTGGTATTTGAAGTCCAGAATCATTTTCATGCACTTTACTCTGAAAATATATAGTAATTCTGTCCTTCTTTCTAAAAGTTCCAATTTATAAAATTGAATAATATTACATAAATTCTTTTTTAAATACTAGAATGACTGTTTTTACTAGAATAAGAGGATAGTGAAATTAAGTCATGATCACAGTGTTCAAAATGTACATTTGTCCACTATACTTTTGCTCCATTATATGATGATCAGCTTTTAACTCTGGAGTGCCTCTTCAAAAATTCACTTTTTATTCTAAATAGTTGTTTCAGTCTAACTTTTGCTAGTTACTTATATTGTTTGTTTGTTTTTAAAATCTAGATCCATATGTTTTTTAGGTAATAATTTTTAGAAAGACCAAGAAAGAATTACTAATAAGCCCCCAAAATTCTAAGACAAACCATTTATTGTTTAATAAATTATGTTCTTAATTACCTTCACTTTTTGAAAGGTTGTAAAATATATGTAATAGTATTCTTTCCAGTTAAGTAAATATTGTATAATCTTCCATTTTTGCAAATTAAATTTTTAAATGGCATTCTCTAGTGGGCTTTTGTTGCTGTGGTTGTTAAACTGGATTTTTATATGCTGAAAGAAACTTAGCGTCCAAACAAACTCAGCTCATCATGTTAGAGGAAAAAGTAAATTGCCTAGAAACGGATTGTTTACGTAATATTAGATGGTAATATAAACCAACAAAAGCAAGGAAATTAACATCAAAGGCTGACACACTGCCCTTTCCTTGCTCCTTTGTGCCTGTAGGTATCATGGATGTGTTGTAATATCAAAGTACAGTGGACTCAGTTAAGAACTGTCAAACTTAACTCTAAATTTCTTTACTTTGTTGGCTTATGTCACAACTTAACATTATTATTTTATCTTTTAATGCCATATAATGTCCTTCACATGTGAGTTGAAGCAATTCATGGGTGGATCTGAACAAGATGGAAAATTTTATTTGCTTTTCTCTCATTTACAGTTGATTGCCTCTGATTAGCTAAATATCATGCAGCTCCGATATTAGTTTTTTACAGTTTGAAAAAAGGTAATACTAGAGCAAATTATAAAATATCTGAAGAAGTTTTTGAAGAACTGTAGATATTAATATAAAAATGTTATTTACTCATAATTTTTTACACCTGATGATTAATTAGTTTTTTCATTTTGAAAGGCAAATATCTCTCTTTATAAAAAAAAACTTAGAGCAATGAGAAACTACTGATTTTTTATTATGAATAATCAAATACACACATATGATTTCACAGAGCAGTTCTTACAGGAATTGTACAAAAGAATATTGTGGAGTTCTGAGGGTGGGATTAAACCCCCCAAAATAACCTCCAAGATTAATTTGGCAACTGATAGATACGTGGCCATTCTCTAAACAGCACCTGTTTCTTGATGATTATGGTAAAATATAAAAAATTTATTCACTTTGGTTTTTATATTCACTAGTTAATGAATCAGTTGTTAATGAATGTTATCCATGCCTTGGTGGGGGTGCTGTTTTATACAATTATAAGAACTAAATGATTTCAATATTAGAAAATTGATTCCATTTATGAATATGAGTTCCATGTCTAGAGCAGTTTGGAAATTATTTTGCTTCCCCCTCTCCCCCCGTAAACAATTTCTACCTCTATTTAAGTATCCATTAAGAGAATTGCATCTTTTTAAGTTTTGAATTTTTCTAAGTCTAAATCTTTCCTTGAATGGTAACCAAAGTTTTTGACTACTTTTTAAAAAAAATCTTGTTTATTTCTAATGTGTATGTCAAAACTTAGCGGGGTGGTGGGCGTCAGTGGGGGAATGAAAGGGGACATCTGTAAAACTTGCAACAATAAAGGTAAATTTTAAAAATACTTACAGGAACAGATCAGATACTCTCTGTAGAAACTCCATGACAGAATAAACAATCTACCTGTGGTTAAACAAAAGATTTTGCTCTTAGAAATTAAAGAAAAGGCTAAATAATACAGTGGAACGGGGGATATAAATTTGGAGCTGGTGGTAATTCTTTCAGAAATTCAACTTTTTATTTTATGTAATTAATATTTAATTGGCCTCATTTGAAAGTAGCGAAAAAAATTACCTATTTGCTGGAGATTTGCAAAACAATACTTTAAGCTCTTACTTATTTTGAGGTGTTGAAAGGTGAAACATTTGACATTTTCTTTTCTGGGCATTGCTTTAACACACAGAGGGCAGGAAAGAGGCGTTGCCACTTGGAGGTGAGGGTGTTTGTGGTTGTCCCTGACAGCAGCTCCAGGTTTAAAACACCTGTGTTTACTTTCCAGCTTTTCAGACTCTGCCTGAAAGTGGCCTGAGAATGGCACAAGCCTTCATGATAGCTGGGTTTTTATAATACAGAAAAAGAGCCAAACGTTATACTTCAGTTTTCTGTTGCAAGCATATTTTACTTCTCTTATACATTTTATCTCTTCATAGACTTATATGTGTGAATAAGATTATGCACGATTTTTATAATCTGTGATTATAATATAACAGCCATTTATTTATAAATGTGTGTTTTGCTTTTTGTTCACTAACTAGAAAAAAAACCGGTGAAAATGTTTTATCGTACAGATGTATTTTAATTCATAATTTAAAGAAGTTTGTAAAAAAAATGAAAGGGAAAATTTAAATACCTTTTTGGAGAGAAATGAACCTGGCCTGCCATTTATTATATTATTTTGTTAATTTATTATCCTCTAGTAGGAATTTCTAAATCCTTTTCATATTTATTTTTTTGTTTTATAGGAATTTTAAAGCATTTTTATAAATCTACAAATGTAATTTTTCCTTTAGGCTAATATATGTAAGTTCGGATACAGGTTGATGTTTCAATTTACCTATCCTTGCTTAGTAGTCACTGTTTCCAATTTATAGCCATGTACTTTTGAAATAATTATTTTCTACATTTCTTATATTTTTATAATATTCAAATGAAACCTACATATTAATTAAACTTCATTATTGTTAAAATTGAGCTATTCCTAGCTATGACACTTGCGTTTAATAAAATTTAGGTTTTTTATTTGTTTTATTTTTTGTTTTCAGACCTCTTAATTTTTTATTAGAGACAGAAGCCACTAATCTTATATTCTGTGATGTGTTTCTTTTATATTCAAATTCTTGATTATATAGTAAGTCATTTCCATGAGATTACAGTTAATTTCAAGCCTAGTTGATGGGTAAAGGAATAATTCTCTTTTGATAAGAGATTGGTGTTCCTTATTTCTCCATGTAACTGGTTTTTAACACTTTGTGTTTTGAAACCCTTCTGAGAAACCAGTGTAAATTTTAAAATTTCTCCCTAGAAGAACACACATACACAGAGATTTGCATATAGTTTCAAGGAGTTTATTCCCCTCCCAAGTTCATCCATGTGCCCAGATTAAGAAACCCTATTCTGGGTCTTAGTTACTTTAGGTGTTAATTGTTCAGATAGTTGTTAATCTAATATATCACAGAATCACTGATGCAAATAAAGTGGTAAGCGTTTAGTTAGCACTAATTACCATTTTAGGTATGGAACAAAAAGCAATCATTGATTTTACCATCTTTAAATATGAAAACTATTTTAACAGTATACTTCATAGTCTATGATGGCTACACATATGTCATTGTCCTGAACAATGACACCTCAATAGACTTGAAATGCAAGCTATAATTATCTTATTTGTCTAGACTGAAGCAATTTACAATATACCTACTCTATTATTTTTGAAAATAAATTCAACTAATATTATGACATAAAAGCTGCAAAAAATGATATTCCACTTCAAAAACTAAATAATTTCGATGTTGACATCCATCTAAGTGGATAACGCTCAGCTGCAGATAGTACCCTAAAGCAGTGGTCGGCAAACTCATTAGTCAACAGAGCCAAATATCAACAGTACAACGATTGACATTTCTTTTGAGAGCCAAATTTGTTAAACTTAAACTATATAGGTAGGTACATTGTTATTAACTTAATTAGGGTACTCCTAAGGCTTAGGAAGAGCCACACTCAAGGGGCCAAAGAGCCGCATGTGGCTCGTGAGCTGCAGTTTGCCGACCACGACCCTAAAGGATATTATATATCCTGATATATAATAATAATGTGTATCACCTGGAAGATAATGAAAACCTGAGAAAAATATATCAGGTTGAAACTTGATGTAGTGCATAATTGCCAAAATATTCTTACGGTCCATTTGTTAAAACATGTCATGACTTATGCCAGTAATTGCTTTTGTTGTGATAGATGTGTGGACTTTGTGTCTTTCTGGATGTTTCATTTCTCTCCAGCTACACTGTAAGCTCCTAGAGGGCAGGGCTGTGGCTCACTGCTCAGTGAATCTCCAACACCCATAAAATGTGGCCATAAGATGTTTGCTGGTGATGGTGTTGCTGCTTGCAGAGGGCTGATATTGTGAGCTGAAGCAGCAACAAGTTTTTGCTTTTGGGGACTACTAAGTTCTTTAAAAAAGATTGCAGCCTTCTCAGGCTTGGGTGTTATTTGTCCTATTTGTATATGTGTGTGTGTTTTAATAAAATTGATTTAAAATTTTTAAAAAAGTAAAAAGTGTTTTTAACATAGGAAATGCAGTAGAATGATTTTAAGTGGCATAAGTTATATGACAACTAAAATAGTTTAATAAGGATTTGTAATATTACTGTATTGTGTATAGTTTAACATAAATCCGAAGAACTATTTTGATCAGATGATACCACTGAGAAAAATAATAATTTTATTTAAAGTCTTCCATTTTCATTCCTCTCTGGACTACTGATGAGGAAGTAAGAGGGGAAAAAACACTCTCTTAGGTCTGTGAGCCCATTTGTTTTGAGAAACTCAAATTGCTTATCTTAAATCATGAAATGTGATACAGGATTTCTACTGGGTGTGTCAGTTTCATCCTAATAGTAATTCTCATTAGTGAGGAGTATATATCTCTTGACCTCAGCTTCTGCATAATTCATGTATAGTCACTTTATAGTGTTATATAAGATTTATAATTCCTTTACAAAAAGTCAATGTATGTGTCTCAATCACACTTTCATCTTCTCTAATATATCTGTACACACATATGGCAGATTTTCTGAATCTTGAACTGTTAGGTGTTTAAATTTCCTATTGCTCAGCATTTAGAGCATCTCCCACATACCAGAGTGCCTCGAGTTCCATTCCCAGTCAATTGATCAGCTTGGATCCATTCATTGATCAGCTGCCTCCTGCACACCCCCTACTGGGGATGGAGTCCGCAACCCAGGCATGTGCCCTTGACCGGAACTGAACCTGGGACCCTTCAGTCCACAGGTCGACGCTCTACCCACTGAGCCAAACCGGCTAGGGCAACAATGTAATAGCTGTAGAAACATTGTTGTACTGTTTTCTTAGAAAAGATTAAAAATAAAACTTGAATTAATCAGAATTATTGGAAAATCATGTTTAAAAGAAAGCTGTCATTAATCATCTGTAAGCCTTTTTGTTCAGCCATTATTGACTATCTTTCCAAAATGTATTAGTACTTTTGATTACCATAGTAGGTTTTGTGAACCTAATGTAATTGTCTAAGATAGGGTTTGTTGTTTCAAGGGTCAGAAAACCATACTCAAAATTGCCAAAGCAAATATAAAACATATTCACACATATAAAAGGTCAAGGATAGGGCTTACTCCCAGAGATTACTTTTTGTTCATTTGTTAACTTTTATTTCAGTCAACTTTATTGAGGTATAATTTAGATACAATAATGTACCCATCGTAGGTATACAGTTGAATTCATTTTGACAGATGTGTCCAACATAATAAAGACAGCATTTCAATCACCCCACCAAAAGATTGTTCTGCTTTCCAACTGTTCATCCCTCTACCAGGTAACCCCTGATCTGCTTTTTGTTAGTATAAGTTTATAGTGAATGTTAATGGAATCATATAGTATATATTCTTTTGTGTCTGGCTTTTTTCAGCACTCTGATTTTGAGGTAAATCCATTTTGTGTGTGGTAGTAGTTCATTTCTTTTTAACTTCAATAGAGTCTTGCTTAGAACTCAAAAGGTTTTGGTTCTATTTTAGGATTTTATTTGTCTTCCTCTGTGCATTTGCTTAATTTTTAGATTATATGGAGGTAGAGGCTTTCTAGTTGAAGTCTTGAAGAAAAAACAAATTATCAAAAGCAGAAATAATGGATTGAGTCTTGTTAAATTGGATTAAATTACCAGGGGTTATGTGCTTATTTATTTATCTCTGAAACAATTGCTGTGGCCAAATTTAGTTACTCTAAATTGAATAAAGACTTAAATGTGAGACTCCAAACCATAAAACTCCTAGAAGAAAACAGAGATAGTAAAAAATCTTAGACATTTCTTGTAGCAATCTTTTTTTCTAATGTATCTCCTAGTACAAGGGAAACAAAATAAAAATATTTTAAAATGGGACCATGTCAAACTAAAAAGCTTTTGCACAGCAAAGAAAACCATCAATAAAATGAAAAGACAGCCCCCTCAAGGGGAGAACATATTCGTCAATGATACATCTAATCGGGGTTAATATCCAAATTATATAAAGAACTGATACAACTCAACACCAAAACAAACAAACAATCCAATTTAAAAATGGACAAAGGACCTGAATAGTCACTTCACCAAAGAGGAAATATCTGAAGAAACCTGGAACACTAATTCAAAAAATTATATGCACCTCTATGTTCATTGCAGCGTTATATACAACAGCCAAGATTTGGGAAACAACCCAAGTGCCCATCAGTAGATGAGTGGATAAAAAAGCTGTGGTACATTTACACAATGGAATACTACTTGGCCACAAAAAAGAAGGAAAAGCCTCCTTTGGGGACAGCATGGATGGACCTTGAGAGTATTATGCTAAGTGGGGAAAAAGGCCAGTCAGAGAAAGATAAATGCCATGTGATTGTACTTGAATCTAATGAACAAAATAGAAACGGACTCATAAATGGAGAACAGAGAAGAGTGGAGTTGGGGAGCTGGGTCTAAAAGGTGAAGGGATTAAGCAAAAAAAAAGGAAAACTCATAGACACAGACAATAGGATACTGATTATCAGAGGAAAAGGAGTGGTGGTGGCAAAGAGAAGAGGGCAAAAAGGGCTTACATGGTAGTGGAAGGAGACTTAATTTTGCGTGGTGAACACAATACGATATACGGATGATGTATGACAGAATTGTATACTTGAAATCTATATAATTTATTAAACAATGTCACCCCAATAAATTCAATTTAAAAAAAAAAGAAATGTAGTGATTGCCTTAGGACAATCTAGATCTGTCCCTAAATTTAAAGTGTGAGTGGGGAGGGATGGTGTTATGGTTAGTTTTTTTTTTTAATAGAAAACCCGATCTTTATTCAGAGTCAGCTGACAATTGTGCAGCAGTTTGAGAAAAGCTCTTCTCCTGGTCTGATGTCCCTGAGAGCAGCGGGAACGACACCTGGGAGCGGCCTTTGCCGGCTCAGCTGTCGGTGGTGTTGGGAAGGCCCTGCTTCAGTTCCACAGGGAAACCCGCGGGCACGTCCGACTCCTGATGGCGGACGTTCGCTGGTCTGTCTGTGCACGACTTTCCATATTCCCTTGTCATTTCCATCAATGGGCACGCCATCCAAGCATCTAAAAATAAGTGGGTTTCCAATCGACTGGAAAAAGATTGGCTCATATTTCTGATATAATGTACCCGGGGTTGTGACTGATGTTCAGCGCGACCCAAGGGACGAAGCGGTACCAGTAGCTGTGCCACCAGCCCCGCAGGCCCCGCACCAGGCAGCCAGGCTTGGCGGCCCCGCAGGGCCCGGGACCCCTGCGCGCCTGGCGCGGGAGGAGCGGGCGGAGCGGCAGCACGAGTCCCGACCTCAGCTCGGCGCTTGGCCAGGCCGGTGCGCCCCGGGCTCCAGGACTAGGTCCGGGCAGCTCTGGAGGGTCGGGCTCCTGCTGGTGGTCATGTTGACGCAGGGGTGGGAGGGGCCGTCCCTGCCACTGCCACATCCGACCAGAAGCTGCTGGTCTCATTCCGGAGCTAGAAGCACGGTGTCAGCACCGGTGTCGGGCCGGTCGGCCTTGAGATTTCACTCTTTTTATGGTCAGGTAATAATTCCATTATATATTTGTGCCACCGATTTTTTATCCACTCATGTATTGCTGGGCAGTTGGGTTGCTTCCATATCTTGCCTATTGTAAATAATGCTGCAATGAACATAGGGGGTGCATATATTATATCAAATTAGTATTTTGAGTTTCTTTGGCTGGACATAGGCAGTTGCATTTTTTATTTTTGGGGGAACCTCCATACTGTTTCCCATGGTGGCTGTGCCCGTCTGCATTCTCATCAACAGTGCATAACGGTTCCCTTTTCTCCACATCCTCACCAGTTGTTTCTGGATTCATTATTGATAGTCATTCTTGCCTGGAACTGGTCCACCCTTGCTGCTCGACACAGTGGATGCAGGGAAGAAACATCTGCACAGCGTATGTTTCAAGGGGCCTGGCGTATATGGCATACTGTTCTTAATATGTTTGCTCCCCTTCTTAGTGCTATGTGTTTTAACCAAGTTCACCTCTTCAAAAAAGGTTGTTTCCCCAGGTAGGAATTTTTTCCCTGAAGTTAGGGAGGGAATAAAACCCCTTAACTAAGTGCCAGGTGGGTAATCACTTTACGAACAATTACACTTAAGCTACATAATCTTTACTCCCTGGAATGGAGATAAGAAACACCCTAACCTTTGGAATAGAAATTGATAGGATTAAAATCAACTGGTATAAATACAGATGTAACCAGACAATAAAACACAGAACCTGGCTGGAGATCCTGGATGGAACTTGGCTGGAGATCCTGGCTAGGCTGCTGATCAACTGAACGCTGTCTCCATGTCCTTCATTCTTCGCTGATTCTGTCCACACCTTTGGGAACCCCTGGACCTGCTGGGGTTGGACCCCAACACACCGTCTGAGAGCTGAGCCGCTGTAGACGTTCTCGGAGCAACCGAACTACAGCCCGTCCTCCACTCACGGGTCTCCTGTGAAAGCCTGAGCGGCCGTGTGTAGCTTCTCCCTTTGTCTCATAACCATGTCCACCGATGTGAATGCTAATTGGCCAGCTGCCCGCCTTAACAGATTCAAGAACAAGGGGAAAGACAGTATAGATATGAGGTGGCGCCGAATAGAAGTTAATGTGGAGCTGAGGAAAGCTAAGAAGGATGACCAGATGCTGAAATCTGAGCTCCTTTCCCGATGATGCTACGTCTCCAGTGCAGGAAAACCGCAAGAACCAGGGCACTGTAAATTGGTCTGTTGAGGACATTGTCAAAGGCATAAATAGCAACAATTTGGGAAGCCAGCTCCAAGCTACTCAGGCTGCAAGGGAGCTGCTTTCTAGGGAAAAACAGCCTCCCATAGACAACATAATCCAGGCCGGTTTGATCCCAAAATTTGTGCACTTCTTGGGAAGAACTGATTGTAGTACCATCCAGTATGAATCTGCTTGGGCCCTCACTAACATTGCTTCCGGCACTTCGGAACAGACCAAGGCTGTAGTAGATGGAGGTGCGATTCCAGCATTCATTTCTCTGTTGGCATCTCCCCACGGTCACATCCGTGAACAAGCCGTATGGGCTCTAGGAAATATTGCAGGTGATGGTTCAGTTTTCCGAGACTTGGTTATCAAGTATGGTGCTGTTGGCCCACTGTTGGCTCTTCTTGCAGTTCCTGATATGTCATCTTTAGCATGTGGTTACTTACGTAATCTGACCTGGACACTTTCAAACCTTTGTCGCAGCAAGAATCCTGTACCCCCATTAGATGCTGTTGAGCAGATTCTTCCTACTTTAGTTCGTCTCCTGCATCATGATGATCCAGAAGTATTAGCAGAAAGCTGCTGGGCCATTTTCTACCTTACTCATGGTCCAAATGAACGGATTGAAATGGTTGTGAAATCAGGAGTTGTACCCCAACTTGTGAAGCTCCTAGGAGCTACTGAATTGCCAACTGTGACTCCTGTGCTAAGAGCCATAGGAAATATTGTCGCTGGGACAGATGAACAGACGCAGGTTGTAATAGATGCAGGAGCACTTGCCATCTTTCCCAGCCTTCTAATGAACTCCAAAGCTAATATTCAGGAGGAAGCTACATGGATAATGTCAAACATCACAGCTGGCCGCCAGGACCAGATACAGCAAGTTGTGAATCATGGATTAGTCCCATTCCTCATTGTTGTTCTTGCTAAGGCAGACTTTAAGACACAAAAGGAAGCTGTATGGGCTGTGGCCAACTATACAAGTGGTGGAACAGTTGAACAAATTGTATACCTCGTTCATTGTGGCGTAATAGAACCACTGATGAACCTCTTAACCGCGAAAGATATCAAAATTATTCTGATTATTCTGGAAGCCATTTCAAATATATTTCAGGCTGCTGAGAAACTAGGTGAAACTGAAAAACTAAGTATAATGATTGAAGAATGTGGAGGTTTGGACAAAATTGAAACTCTACAAAACCATGAAAATGAGTCTGTGTACAAAGTGTCACTAAACTTGATTGAGAAATATTTTTCTGTAGAGGAAGAGGAAGATCAAAATGTTGTGCCAGAAACTACCTCTGAAGGTTATACATTCCAAGTTCAGGATGGCACTCCTGGGACCTTTAACTTTTAGATTGTACAACTAAGGCATAAAGTTGTTTGTTGTGTACTATGTTTGGTATAAGTACGTATTGCTGTTTCTCTACTAAGAACTCTTTTTAAGCCCTGACTGGTTTGGCTCAGTGGATGGAGCGTCAGCCTGCGGACTGAGGGGTCCCAGGTTCGATTTCAGTCAGGGGCATGTGCCTTGGTTGCGGGCACATCCCCAGTGGGGGATGTGCAGGAGGCAGCTGATCAGTGTTTCTCTCTCATCGATGTTTCTGGCTCTCTATCCCTTTCCCTTCCTCTCTGTAAAATATCAATAAAATATATTTTTAAAAAAAGTAAGTGCAGCTAGTTGTGAGATTGTGGGTGAATTTTTGGAACTTGCTTTCCTGTAAAATGCCAATTCTAATCATATTTACCTCACAATGTAAATAATGGGACCAAGTATTCCCTTAATAGATGGGAGATGTTGATGAATGACTTTAATGTTGGTTTCAAATCCAGTCTCCACTCCCCTCTACCCACCATTGGTCTTTTTAATTCTGAAATAAGTGTTTCTTCCTTACTCTTTTCTT
>NW_005871070.1:2108353-2109903 GCF_000147115.1 Myotis lucifugus | reverse complement strand
GCCCTTGACTTTGGGTGACCAACATTTCGGCACCATTTTGAAGCCAGGATCTGAATTCACAACACGAGCGTGAAAGACTGTTTCAGGCTCTGCCCTCTTTCCCATGTGGTCCAGAGTAAATCACTAATGGCCCCCGGCCCAGCATTGCTGTGGGTTTGACGTGCTTGGGCTAAAATGTCCCACGGGAGTTGGAATCCCAGAGTGACCCCTAGCCGGATACGAGCGCTGTAAGCCAGCATTGAACTGCAGCCCAGGGAGGCAGCGATAAAGCTGTCACCCCCTGCTGGTGGCACTCCTCTGAGGGACTTTCTAACCTGGGCACGTTGCGAATAACAGTGGCCTTTGTTGACAAAGTTGGCTACATCAGTCCAGAAACTCCATCCTCGGTGATATAAGTGGCTATATTGTAAACCACTATTAAAAATTATATATCTGTTTATAGACAGGTGTGGTCTGGAAAACTCTTTGAAGAACAAACACAAATCATTCAGTCATCCAACAGTATTTATTGCACCCTCTCTGTGCCAGGCAGAGGGCCAGGGGCTAGGCTTATAATGATGAATAAGACAGGATGGTCCCTCTTGGAGCTTACATTATTGTGGGGGACACACACTAGAAACACGTGAGCAAAAAGTTGTTATTTGTGATTAGAGTTATAAAGGCAACACATGAGGAGCTCAGTTAGCTAAGAGGCTGGTGATGGTGGATTTCAGGGTGTTGCTCCAGTTTCAGTGCTCGTGGCTTTGGGATTTTACTGAAAAGATGGAGAAATGCGGAGTAATGTCAGGGGATAGGAGTAATTTGAAGCAGGATGCCTCTTTAACACACTGGAGCTTCTCTTGAAGAAAGTAAGCAGCAGGAAGCAGTGTTGATCCCTCCAATGCTCTGGTAAGTACCCCTTCACAACCTGTACTGCGACACCAAAGGGGTGGTTTCACCAGAACCCTGAGATAAAAATGGACCTCTTTGGTGCCTCAGATTTTACTGATGCGATTGTAAAGTGGTGCAACCTTTTTGCTAGAGTTTCCCAATATCTATCAGGAGTCTAAGGGCAATCCTTTCTGAGCCCAGCAATCTCCCTCTGGATAATAATCCCCCCAAATACTCAGAATTGAGGACAAAAGATTGCTGATAAAAATGTTCACATCAGGATTGTTTGAATGATATAAAATTGGAAATAATGGGGACTATATAAATAATTATGGTATATCTGCATGATGAATTATGATACATTTAAAAATATACATATATTGCTCTGACTGGTTTGGCTCAGTGGATAGAGCGTCAGCCTGCGGACTGAAGGGTCCCAGGTTTGATTCCGGCCAGGGGCATGTACCTTGGTTGCGGGCACATCCCCAGTAGGAGGTGTGCAGGAGGCAGCTGATTGATGTTTCTCTCTCATCAATGTTTCTTTTTTTTTAAAATTTTTTTATTGCTTAAAGTATTACAAAGGGTATTACTTATGTGTCCTTTTTTCCCCCCCGCCCTTGACAATCCCCTGGCCTCCCTCATCGATGTTTCTACTCTCTATCCCTCTCTCTCTTCTCCTT
>NW_005871070.1:2097040-2108253 GCF_000147115.1 Myotis lucifugus | reverse complement strand
AAACAAAATAAAAAATAAAAATATACATATATTTTTATTGATTTTGTAGAGGAACGGAGAGGGAGCAAGAGATAGAAACCTCAATGATGAGAGAAAATCATTGATTGGCTGCCTCCTGCACGCCCCCAACATCTGCACAGTATATGTTTCAAGGGATCTGGTGTATATGGCATACTGTTCTTAATATGTTTTCTCCCCTTCTTGGGGCTATGTGTTTTACCCAAAGTCATCTCTCCGAGAAAGGTTGTTTCCCCAGGTAGGGATTTTTCCCTGAAGTTAGGGAGGGAATAAAACCTCTTAACTAAGTGCCAGGCGGGTAGTTAATCACTTTAACTATGAACAATCACGTTTAAGCTACATAATCTTTACTCCCTGGAATGGAGATAAGAAACACCCTAACCTTTGGAATAGAAATTGATAGGATTAAAATCAACTGGTATAAATACAGATGTAACAAGACAATAAACACAGAACCTGGCTGGAGATCCTGGCTGGAGAACCTGGCTAGGCTGCTAATCAACTGAACACTGTCTCCGTGTGATTCCTTCTTCGCCGACTCCATCCACACCTTTGGGAACCCCTGGACCTGCTGGGGTTGGACCCCAACACATTCTGACTAGGAGCTGCATTTGTGCCAAAGCCACTCCAACGGGCATTTCTGCTGAAAATGAGACAAAAGCCAGGTTTGACCAGAACAGAGGTTCTGAGCAGCAGAAAGCAAAAATCAAGTCGGAGAAGACCTTCGGTTCTGGGGACTGAGGAACAGAAGGGCCAGCAGGGAGTGGTCCCATGGATGACTCAAACAGAGGCAGGCCGTGCCCAAACACAGCCTAAGTGCCACAGCTCCCAGGAGGCAGGTACGGGGGGCCTGTCAGCCCCCACCCCTCCACCCATCCTGAATCCATCGTCTCCCCCCATCCCCATGGTTACCGAAGATGCAAGGAATAGAGACATCCTGCATTCCTGTGTCCTGCTTTAGCAATGGAGTGGAATCAATCACAAGAGAAGCAAAACAACAACAATAAAACAAAACAAAACAAAAAACCCAAAAACACTTCATTCATTGCCTGTGGGGAGAACTGGGTGTTCAAAATAAAAGGGGAAGGGAGGTTTTCACTGCACATCCTTTTGTGCCCATTGAAATCTTTTAAAAAAATAAGAAACCTTAAAGGAAGCAGCAGCTGGGAAGGCCCAAGGACAGACTAAGCCTTGCTGGATGGATGGCTGATAAGAGGTGCAGTGTGGTGGCGGCTCATTTACAAAGATGTGAAGGGCAAGGAGACATAGGGCTTGGAGCTGCCCCCTGGCGCCACTAGCAACAGCGCTCCTACTCCCCACTGCCTCCCTGAGAGACTCCCGGAGGCAGCCTCGCAGGCTGTGTGTGACCTTCCTTCCAGGGCACAGCCAGCCTGATTGTTACGGTTAATTTTATGTGTCAATTTGGCTAAGTCACAGGGCATCCAGATATTTGGCTGGATGTGTCTGTGAGAGCTTCCAGATGAGATTAACATAGGAACCTGTGAATTCAGTAAAACCGATTGCCCTCCTCAATATGGGTGAGCATCATCCAACCCATTTACGGTCTGAATGGAACATATGGCAGAGGAAGAAAAAATTAGTTTCTTCTCTATTTGTATGAACTAGGACATTGGTCTTCTCTTACACTTAGACTGGGATTTACTCTATCAGCTCCCTTACTTCTTAGACCTTCGGACTCAGGCTTCGAACAGTGACTCTCTTGGTTCTCAGGCTTTCAGACTCAGTCTGAACTTCACCATCACCTTTCATGGGTCTCTATAACTTGCGGATGGTGGATCATAGGACTTCTTAGAACTCTATTTGTTGTGTTTCTCTACACAAATGCTTTTCCAAATGAAATTTTGGAAAAACAGAAGAACTAAGAAAGAATGAATGATGGTAAAACAAACCAAAAATCTATTTCCAATATAATAATACCAGGTGTACCTGTTAATAATGGCAGATTTTGTAACCAAGGAAAACATGATAATTTCAAGAGAATTATCAAAAGTGCTTCCGTCAAAGTAATGTCCACCACTAGCTGCACATTTCCCCTATCTTTCAGGTAATTTGTGGGTACTGTTCCAATAAAACTTTTCTTGTTTTGAGGCAAACCATTCAGAGACCCAATTTTCCACTTCTTCGCACGTTTTGAAGTGCTGCTCAGAAAGTGCGTGTGCCATCGATCTGAAGGAGCAAGGTCTGGTGAATACAGCAGGTGGGTTAATACTTCCCAGGCAACATCTTTTAACGTGTCTTTAACTGGTTTTGAAGTGTGTGATGGTGCATTATCATGAAGCAAAATTACTTTGCCGTGTCTTCTGGCCCATTCTGGTCGTTTCATGATCAAAGCCTGGTTCAAATTGATTATTTGTTGTCAGTAGCGATCAGTATTAACCGTCACCTGGTTTTAGAAGCTCATAATATACCACACCTTCCTGATCCCACCAAATGCAGAACATTGTCTTCTTTCCGAAGCGATTTGGCCTTGCAGTCGATGTTGGTGGTTG
Source organism: Myotis lucifugus (assembly GCF_000147115.1). Classification (NCBI taxonomy): domain Eukaryota; kingdom Metazoa; phylum Chordata; class Mammalia; order Chiroptera; family Vespertilionidae; genus Myotis; species Myotis lucifugus. Next base: position 2,105,725 of record NW_005871070.1, on the reverse strand, counting down.
ACCTGGATCAACCCATGATTTTGTGCCTTTGGGATTCTCAAAATAAATCCACTTTTCATCGCCAGTCACAGTTGGATGTAAAAAAGACTTTCTTTCATGCCATTGAAGCAACATTTTACTGATGACTTTTCGGTTTTTCATTTGTCTTTCGTTCATTTGATAAGGCACCCATTTTCCTTCCTTTAAAATCTTTCCCATTGCTTGTAAATGATCAGAAATTGTTTGCTGAGCAACGTTTAATCTTTCTGCAACTTGTTTTTGAGTTTGACACGCATCTTCACCCAATAATGCTTGTAATTGTTGGTCTTCAAACTTTTTCAGTTGACCTGGATGTTCTTTGTCTTTCACATCAAAATAATCACTTTTAAAGAGTTTAAATCAGCATTCACAAGTATCTTGAGATGGAGCATGTTCACCATAAGCTTCCTGAAGTATATGATAATTTTTTCTTCATAATAAAGTAATGAATTAAAACTTCCCGCAAATGCTCTTATTTTGGCATAAAATTCGACATTTTTAAGTGTAAAAATATTTGTGATGTTAACACCTTCAGCAAATTTGACAGTTTTGAAGCTTGCTGTCAATACAATAAAATAGCATACATGTCAAATCGCATATATATATCAACATATGTATAACTCCATCTATTGAAAAAAATCCACATTATTAACTGGTATGCCTAGTATATGACTAAAAATATGTATTTATGCTGGATATAGTAAAACAGAATTTAGATTCTATTCCTTACCTTTTCAACTCTTAAAGATAATCACAAGTTTAACATATATGTGTGTGTCTGCATGCATTGATATATTTATGTAGCTACATATATATTATGGCTAAGTCATATGGTCTGCATGGGATATATCTGTGTGGTTTTTATTTATTTATTTTTTAATATATTTTATTGATTTTTTACAGAGAGGAAGGGAGAGAGATAGAGATTTAGAAACATCGATGAGAGAGAGAAACATCGATCAGCCGCCTCCTGCACACCCCCCACTGGGGATGTGCCTGCAACCCAGGTACATGCCCTTGACCGGAATCGAACCCGGGACCCTTGAGTCCGCAGGCCGACGCTCTATCCACTGAGCCAAACCGGTTTCGGCTCTGTGTGGTTTTTAAACTGGATTCATTTACTGTCTCAATCTAGTTCCTTCTTTATTCTTTTTTCATCTACTTATATGGTATATATTCTACATTCTGTTTTCTAAGCCTTGACTTTTTCATTCTTTAGAATCCTTTATTCACACACGCAAAACAGAAAATCTGTCTTTTTAAATAAATTTTGATGTTGTTCCACATATTTAGGCATTCATTTATTGATCATTGTATGCAGCAGTTCTCAACCTGTGGGTTGCGACCCCTTTGGTGGTCAAACGACCTTTTCACAGGGGTCGCCTAAGACCATCCTGCATATCAGATATTTACATTATGATTCATAACAGTAGCAACATTACAGTTATGAAGTAGCAACGAAAATAATTTTATGGTTGGGTCACAGAACAGAGAACCCAGAAATCAACACAAGCCATTACATTCAATTAATATTTGACCAAGGAGGCAAGAGCAGGCAATGGAGTCAGGACAGTCTCTTCAATAAATGGTGTTAGGAAAATTGGACAGATACATGCAAAAAATGAAACTAAACCACCAACTTACACTATACACAAGAGCTCAAAATGGATAAAAGGCTTAAATGTAAGTCAGGAAACCATAAAAATCCTAGAAAAAACCGTAAGTAACAAAATCTCAGACATCTCTCCTAGCAATATGTTTACAGATACATCACCTTAGGCAAAGGAAATGAAGGAGAAAATAAACAAATGGGACTACATCAAAATAAAAAGCTTCTGCACATCAAAAGAAACCATCAACAAAATGAAAAGTGGGCCCCGCTGTATGGGAGAACATATTTGGCAATGATACATCTGATAAAGGGTTAATATCCAAAATATATAAGGAACTCATACAACTTAACAAAAGGAAGACAAACAATCCAATTAAAAAATGGGCAAAGGACCTAAATAGACACATCTCCAAAGAGGACACACAGATGGCCAAGAGACACGTGAAAAAATGCTCCAAGTCACTAATCATCCTAGAGATGCAAATCAAAACGACAATGAGGTACCATCTCACACCTGTCAGAATGGCTACATCAACAAATGACAAGTACTGGCGAGGATGTGGAGAAAAGGAAACCCTTGTGCTGGTGGGAATGCAGAATGGTGCAACCGTTATGGTATACAGTATAGAGTTTCCTTGTTGTTGTTTTTTAACATTTATATTTATTAAAAATGTTTCATAAGCGCTTATATACTTTATGCTGGGAATAAATAAAGGAAAATACATGTGCTCTCTTTGGGGAAGGTAAATATATAAAAAATACAGGTAGAATTAAATGAATGCTATAATAGATATCCTACACAAGGGGTTGTGCAGCAGAGAAAAAAAGGATAGTCTTTTGGGAGATGTGAAAGACCTGAGGAGAGGAATTTTATGTGTCTGACAATGAGCAAGGTGGGAAAGGCATGCTGAACAGTGAGACACACATTATAGTGAGAAAATACAGGTGTTTCTCCCAGGTTATGCAATCACACAGTAAAATTCTTTCATTGAAATTGGTGTGAAAATTAGATATCTCAAGTGTCCCCTGTGGAGAGCAGCTCTTAATACTTTAGTACAGTTCTCGGTTATGCGTAGGTATTTTTAAAGTTAAAAAAAGACGGTTTTAGGGGAATTATGTACAGCAATCAGTTGTTCACTACAAATTGCCATTATTTTTTTTGCAGAGGAGAAAGGATATAAATCTCTTGGCTTATTTTTAAACAGCAATGAGTTTAGGAATCATGTCCTCAGAAAGGGTTTCTCTTCTGCCTGCCCTGTTTGGTCACGTAGGCTACAATGAGAGGACAGCCCTCTAGCTTCAGGAGTAGCCGTAGCCGTGCTACGTGGTTAATGAAATGAGGAGGGCTTGTTAGATGGTGACCACAACCTGTTCGTTTCCACAGAAAAGAGAGAAGCATGATCAGCTGCTTTATCATTTGCATACTTTTCCAAGTCTTACATGTTGCAGAGGGCAAGGAGCACTGCTCTGGGGTCAAGACAGAAGATACTTTTCTTACTGCTACTGTGCTGAGAAATGTGGTCTTTTCTTCCAATTGAGAAATCACAGAGTAAATTCTATGGTCTAAGATTTTGAAACTTAAAAGCTAAGGGTTTGTTCCTCTACTTACTCATTTTGCTAGCATCTATATATCCGGAGATTCTCTATGAATTATAGAATTTTAAATATTACAAATTCTCGCGGTTAAACTGGTTTTATTGAAAAAGGATAATCTTTTTTTGTTTATGTGCTTATCTCTCAGTTGAAATTATGTAAATGCTGAAATTCCTATTTTGGGATCCATAATTACATGAAATGTGGTAAGCGAGTTTCCTAGCAAATATTCTTCATATTGAAAAGCATAGTGCTCAAGTGGAAACCTAAATAATATTGCTTTAGAAAGTTTTTGTTCATTGTGTTTTTATTACAAACTTTTTGCTGTAGCGATTTTCTTTACCTGTTATTTAGAGTTTCCATCCCCATGAATTGTCCTGATGCCTAACGGAGGTGTTCAGAACTGATCATCGGTAGGCTTTTCTGTTTAATGCTGGAAGAACAAGCTGCTTATGATGACCCAACAGAGACATGAAGAAGGCTTGTGAAAAGGGTGTATTCATCCAGCTCTAATCCTGTTTTCAGAAAGGCAGTGTCCCTAAGTGTTCCCTAATTAGCTAAGAGATATGGTTGTAAATTCTTGTAGACACCTCTTTTGTAGGACAGAGATAGATGCCTGGCTCATTTAAATCTTTGTTTTACACTTAAGTGAAATTTTAATATGAACATTTAGCAATAAGAAATAGGAAAAGGGATTATATTAAACATATAATGATTGCTGTTTTATCAGTGTGCTCCATTATATTTCTTTTTTAACATCATCATAGTTAGAAACTTGAGAATATTATGTGTAAGATAGTGTCTACAAAATAAAAGATGGTTTTATTTTTTGTTTTCCTGCTTGCTTATTTGTTCTGCTGATCTCTTGGTATACATAAAATAATGTTTACTGCTATGAAATAAATTCTTTGGGGTTTGGTAAAATTGCTTCTACTAGTCACCTAGGAAATGTAAGCTAGGGAACAAGACACTGATATTTAGGCATAGCAAGAGGAAATATATTGCTTCAGTGAACTGAATATAAAACATGATCAGTGAAAACACCTGGAAATCAAAAAGAACAGATTTTAGTTATGCTTCTCTTTTTCAAAGAACTTAAGTGCTTAGCTATTATTGTTAGTACTAGAGAAGTAAGTTGGCAGTGACATTTGAAATATGATAAATAAAAGCGTACAGAATGTCTGATTCTACTTTTAGCACTTGTCTGACTCCTTCTCCAGAAATTGCATAATGGAAACTACCATAGAGTTAATGTGACTCTAATATACAACCTTCCTTGTTGTAATAAATGTATTCGCTATTACTGTGTAATCATAAAGCCATAGTTATTGAAACCGCCAAAGTTATTGAAACAGAGGGATAGGAGCTTTTGCCTTTATCACCTGTATTATTAATTGGAGATAATTACTGCAGAGCAGCTGGCTGTTGGTTTTAGGGAGCACCAATTGTTCTTCTCACCCAGCTGTTGACTAATAAGGATAGTCAACACATCTGTTTCAACAGCTGGTAATTAACAAAAGCCTAATTGCTGCAACTCTTTTAACATCCAATCTGTGAAAAAGAAGGGATGTGGAAGAATATTATTTACTTTGTGCTTTGCGCTTTCTAAGACTGGTTTCTCTTTTTTCTTTCTCCCTCCACTTTTTTTTCCTTACTTTGAACACCACTGCCTTTGTATGGAGCATTGAATGGCAGGAGAACACAATATGGTAATCCAGAGCTTAACTTTTTCAGATCTTTGTTGGTGTTTCTTATTGCAACATTTCTTTGCTAACTTGCAAGATAAAATGGATCAAAAGCATTTTGAGTAGTTCCATACAACAGTTAAAATCCGCAGCAGTGTGCCCTAGGCTGGGTTGCTGTTGTCTGCAGCATCCAAAAGGAAACAGGGAAATCTCTTTTCTTGTGCTTTTCACATGCCTGGACACAACTTGCAAGTAATTTCCACATTAATATACAGAACTTTTGTTTAAATTACTATATATATTAACAGAAATGAAGTCAGGTTTAGAAATTCCTCTTCCTTTGGTTAAAACTAAACTGTCATCTCTTAAAACTTTGCTTTTTTAATGCCTATATATCAGCTCAGAGTATTCAAGAAAACTTTTATTTATGAAATTTTGCTTGATCTGCTTTTCTTTAAAATGTGTTTTTGCCTTTTTTTAAAAAATGCCTTTGGTTCATGTAACTTCAATTATTTCTTACTGATTGTTGTAATAAATGAATAGAAAATTTGCTGGCTTAGTCTTGGATATCTGAATAAAACAGTTTCACAAATGAGAGAGCTATAAATTAAATTTATTTGGATTCTTTCAGCATCCTATTTAATTATGAACTATTTTAATAAAATATCTTTCATAAAGCATTGGTGGTAAAGCTTTATATTTATGTGTTTATAATAAGTTTTTACTAGTTATATGTTAATGTTTACATATTTAAAACACGTAGTTTTCTGGTTGACATGGCTGACTTGTCAGTGGCCCTTTCCATAGTCTTTTACACCGTCTTTATAGCCTGTATATATAAAAACTTTTTAATGAATGAAAAATCTATTTTTATTAATTAAAAATCACATAACTGATTTTCCTGTTAATACATTCATAAAATTTTGCATTAATGTTAAGGTTATTTTGGTAGAAACAATTATTGTACTTATTTAATTTGTGTATCTGAGAAGCCCTTAGCTAAACTGTTAGTCAAGTTCACTTGATTAAACTCGCTTCACTAACTTTTCAGTTGGCAATATTTCTATGCAGGCAGTTCTTTAATTGTCGTTAGGTATGTTGAAAGGTATAGAAGAAATTCTACCCAAGTGCTTTGCATGGACTGAATTGCAGATTGCATAATTTTAAATTTTTTTTCTGGCAAGACAAGTTTAGTTCAGCAGGTGTTCAGGTATGAAGTGTATTATAGATGTCGTGAAAAAACATACACGATCCTGAACAAATAAACAAAATACTGCTGACTAAAGTTCTAACTAAATAGAAGGGCACTGGCATGTAGAGAAATGTTTACAACTCAAGTGTAAAGGAGGGGAATATTGTCATTTTGGGAAATGTTTGCTTCTTGAGTTTAAATAAGAATTTAATTTTCTCTGTGTGCTCATGTTCTTAGGTAGTACCAAAGAAAGCAAGCTTAGTGAGAGGAATGTATTGTGCCATGAGAAAGGAGAATGGACTTTTGGGGGGAACTCATTTTCCCCCTGATGCTTTCTGTGTTTTCTTGCATATAATTTTTTTTTCTTGAGGAAATGACCTCATGAACAAGTGGTGTGGTAGAAAGAAACTCAGTAATTTTATAGGTGTTTTCTGAGGACTTTTTGTAAATAACTACATTATTAACCTGTTTTCTGGATGTTAAAAAGGCAAATATCACTAAATGATGGGTAGGTTATTAGTGAAGCCAGTGAGGTGATCAGTGATTTTGTACATATCAGTATGAATCACTTTCAGAGGCATAGTCAAGAAGTCTCAGAGGCCAAACATCTAACTATCAACAAACTTAAGGTCATGGTAAGCATTTCCTGAGAACAGGGTTCATTCGATGAAAAGATAAAGCTTCCACAGTCTGAATTAATGCGCAAAGAACTGGTTCAAAACAAATATGTTAAATTACTTATGACTTAAAATGTAAATGATATACAAATATTTTATGACATCATAAAAATAATAAATACAAAGAGAAGGTTTGAATGTAAATGACCATGAATGGGGAAAAAAGCTAGAAATTGGAGTAGATGGTATCATCCCTGGAGTCATCGCAGTGGGATGCATGGCAAGTTTAGTTTTGGGGAAGCAGTTGGATTATTTGGAAGACTCAGGATTATTTACTGGACTGTTTGTCTAGAGTTCTGAGTTCAGATTCTGGTTCTCTTATTTGTAACCTGAAAAACTGAAAGGATTTAAGTAAATCATTTCCTAACAAGTGGAAACATCCACCCTGTGATGTTTTTTCCCCTGATGGGTTCACACTGTTAAAGACGGTTATGGAGAATGTTTCAATTTCTACTTTTCAGCATTTTATCAATTAAAGAATTGCATATCTTCTCCCTTTAAAAAGAGTGATACTATGAAACCTCTATATGTTCAGTTAGAATACGTGGCAGTTATTGGAGAGCAGACACATGATAAGCTTATGACAGAGTCAGTGCTTGCTGCTGTAGTGGTTCTGACCATTAAACTATTTAAAATAGTTTTAATTCTTAATTGATCTTGTGTTTCGTGTAGAACAGGAGAGACTGATGTTTCAAGACAGGAAGCAAAAGAAATATAATGTTGTCACACAAGTTAATACAGACCTTAAAAGTGATGATATTGGAAATTTATCTCATGATGCTCTTAAAATCTGATCAAAATTCTTATGTAGCCAATCTTTATACCTCAATACTTCCATAAAACAGAGAAAAGTATTGTTAGGTGAACTATATCCAAATTTTTACTTGCTTTTCATATATTTGAGTTTTAGCCCCACAGTGGGTTGTTTCAGAGAAGGGCTTGCAAATGGCAATCTGGCCCAGCCAGCATGGCTCAGTGGTTGAGCATTGACCTATGAGCCAGGGGGTTATGGTTCAATTCCAGGTCAGAGCATGTGCCTGGGTTGGGGGCTCAATCCCCAGTGGGGGGCGTGCCATCTCATATAGTAGAATAAGCAATGTTTTTTGGATACTTGTATTCTAGTTCCCACTTTCCTTTGTAATCAGCTCTAAAACCTTGGATAATTTCCAAATGTTTCTTTAAATAAGTTGTATTAGCAACAATTTTCTCACCTATAAAAGTAGGGAACTCTGTTACCTCTAAGACCCTTTTCAGGTCTAAAATTATTTGGTTCTGTGATTTAATTTGTACTGTATGTTTCTTTATTTAGCAGATATCATACATAAGATCAAATGCTTCTGTTCTCTGATAAAAACAGAGTTCCATTAATGGTCTTGGAGTTACCAAAGGAAGGCTTAACTATATAAAACTATTACCATTAAAAACACATTCAAACCAAACATAACAAGATTTTAAAGTAAGATAAAAGTGGTTTCTCAACAAAATCCAAAACAAATAGCTTTCAGTGATATGAACAGTATAGTCTTTTCTTTGTCTATCATTCTAAATTACTAGAAAAAACTGTAAGGAAACAGTTTATTTCTAATACAGTGGCAGTACAAATGGCTGACACTGTTTAAGATATATAACTTAAGAATAATGAGACATTTACTAGTAATTATATGACTAACCTAACATTAGTTAACCAACCTTTTTTTTTTTCAGTCACTTAAAGTAAATAAGTTCTGGAGATGTGATGTACAGAATGGTAACTAAAGTTAACAGTACAGTATCATATATTTGAAAGTTCCCAAGAGAATAAATCTTAACATCACGAGGAAAAATATTATATGTGAGGTAATGAATGTTAACTAAACTTATTGTGATAATCATTTTGCAATATGCACGTACATTAAATCATTATATTGT